>NC_053023.1:415438679-415738679 GCF_003073215.2 Triticum urartu
ACGGAATAAGCGGGCACTGGCAAAGGACGAGGTGACGATGCGCGTGGGAAACGGTTCCAAAGTCGATGTGATCGCGGTCGGCATGCTACCTCTACATCTACCTTCGGGATTAATATTAGACCTAAATAATTGTTATTTGGTGCCAGCGTTGAGCATGAACATTATATCTGGATCTTGTTTAATGCGAGACGGTTATTCATTTAAATCAGAGAATAATGGTTGTTCTATTTATATGAGTAATATCTTTTATGGTCATGTACCCTTGAAGAGTGGTCTATTCTTATTGAATCTCGATAGTAGTAATACACATATTCATAATGTTGAAGCCAAAAGATGCAGAGTTGATAATGAAAGTGCAACTTATTTGTGGCACTGCCGTTTAGGTCATATTGGTGTAAAGCGCATGAAGAAACTCCATACTGATGGACTTTTGGAACCACTTGATTATGAATCACTTGGTACTTGCGAACCGTGCCTCATGGGCAAGATGACTAAAACACCATTCTCCGGTACTATGGAGAGAGCAACAGATTTGTTGGAAATCATACATACCGATGTATGTGGTCCGATGAATATTGAGGCTCGTGGCGGATATCATTATTTTCTCACCTTCACAGATGATTTAAGCAGATATGGGTATATCTTCTTAATGAAACATAAGTCTAAAACATTTGAAAAGTTCAAAGAATTTCAAAGTGAAGTTGAAAATCATCGTAACAAGAAAATAAAGTTTCTACGATCTGATCGTGGAGGAGAATATTTGAGTTACGAGTTTGGTGTACATTTGAAAAACTGTGGAATAGTTTCGCAACTCACGCCACCCGGAACACCACAGCGTAATGGTGTGTCCGAACGTCGTAATCGTACTTTACTAGATATGGTGCAATCTATGATGTCTCTTACAGATTTACCGCTATCGTTTTGGGGTTATGCTTTAGAGACGGCCGCATTCACGTTAAATAGGGCACCATCAAAATCCGTTGAGACGACGCCTTATGAACTGTGGTTTGGCAAGAAACCAAAGTTGTCGTTTCTTAAAGTTTGGGGCTGCGATGCTTATGTGAAAAAGCTTCAACCTGATAAGCTCGAACCCAAATCAGAGAAATGTGTCTTCATAGGATACCCAAAGGAAACTGTTGGGTACACCTTCTATCACAGATCCGAAGGCAAGACATTCGTTGCTAAGAATGGATCCTTTCTAGAGAAGGAGTTTCTCTCGAAAGAAGTGAGTGGGAGGAAAGTAGAACTTGACGAGGTAACTGTACCTGCTCCCTTACTGGAAAGTAGTACATCACAGGAAACTGTTTCAGTGACACCTACACCAGTTGGTGAGGAAGCTAATGATAATGATCATGAAACTTCAGATCAAGATACTACTGAACCTCGTAGATCAAACAGAGTAAGATCCGCACCAGAGTGGTACGGTAATCCTGTTCTGGAAGTCATGCTACTAGATCATGATGAACCTACGAACTATGAAGAAGCGATGGTGAGCCCAGATTCCGCAAAGTGGCTTGAAGCCATGAAATCTGAGATGGGATCCATGTATGAGAACAAAGTATGGACTTTGGTTGACTTGCCCGATGATCGGCAAGCAATTGAGAATAAATGGATCTTCAAGAAGAAGACTGACGCTGATGGTAATGTTACTGTCTACAAAGCTCGACTTGTCGCAAAAGGTTTTCGGCAAGTTCAAGGGATTGACTACGATGAGACCTTCTCACCCGTAGCGATGCTTAAGTCCGTACGAATCATGTTAGCGATTGCCGCATTTCATGATTATGAAATTTGGCAGATGGATGTCAAAACTGCATTCCTGAATGGATTTCTGGAAGAAGAGTTGTATATGATGCAACCGGAAGGTTTTGTCGATCCAAAGGGAGCTAACAAAGTGTGCAAGCTCCAGCGATCTATTTATGGACTGGTGCAAGCCTCTCGGAGTTGGAATAAACGCTTTGATAGTGTGATCAAAGCATTTGGTTTTATACAGACTTTCGGAGAAGCCTGTATTTACAAGAAAGTGAGTGGGAGCTCTGTAGCATTTCTGATATTATATGTGGATGACATATTGCTGATTGGGAATGATATAGAATTTCTGGATAGCATAAAGGGATACTTGAACAAAAGTTTTTCAATGAAAGACCTCGGTGAAGCTGCTTACATATTAGGCATTAAGATCTATAGAGATAGATCAAGACAAAGCACATACCTTGACAAAATTTTGAAGAAGTTCAAAATGGATCAAGCAAAGAAAGGGTTCTTGCCTGTGTTACAAGGTGTGAAGTTGAGTAAGACTCAATGCCCGACCACTGCAGAAGATAGAGAGAATATAAAAGATGTTCCCTATGAATCAGCCATAGGATCTATCATGTATGCAATGCTGTGTACCAGACCTGATGTGTGCCTTGCTATAAGTTTAGCAGGGAGGTACCAAAGTAATCCAGGAGTGGATCACTGGACAGCGGTCAAGAACATCCTGAAATACCTGAAAAGGACTAAGGATATGTTTCTCATATATGGAGGTGACAAAGAGCTCACCGTAAAAGGTTACGTTGATGCAAGCTTTGACACAGATCCGGACGATTCTAAATCGCAAACCGGATACGTGTTTACATTGAACGGTGGAGCTGTCAGTTGGTGCAGTTCTAAACAAAGCGTCGTAGCGGGATCTACATGTGAAGCAGAGTACATAGCTGCTTCGGAAGCAGCGAACGAAGGAGTCTGGATGAAGGAGTTCATATCCGATCTAGGTGTCATACCTAGTACATCGGGTCCAATGAAAATCTTTTGTGACAATACTGGTGCAATTGCCTTGGCAAAGGAATCCAGATTTCACAAAAGGACCAAACACATCAAGAGACGCTTCAATTCCATCCGGGATCTAGTCCAGGTGGGAGACATAGAGATTTGCAAGATACATACGGATCTGAATGTTGCAGACCCGTTGACTAAGCCTCTTCCACGAGCAAAACATGATCAGCACCAAAGCTCCATGGGTGTTAGAATCATTACAGTGTAATCTAGATTATTGACTCTAGTGCAAGTGGGAGACTGAAGGAAATATGCCCTAGAGGCAATAATAAAGTTATTATTTATTTCCTTATATCATGATAAATGTTTATTATTCATGCTGCTAGAATTGTATTATCCGGAAACATAATACTTGTGTGAATACATAGACAAACTAAATGTCACTAGTGTGCCTCTACTTGACTAGCTCGTTAATCAAAGATGGTTATGTTTCCTAACCATAGACATGTGTTGTCATTTGATTAACGGGATCACATCATTAGGAGAATGATGTGATTGACATGACCCATTCCATTAGCTTAGCACCGATCGTTTAGTATGTTGCTATTGCTTTCTTCATGACACATATACATGTTCCTATAACTATGAGATTATGCAACTCCCGTTTACTGGAGGAACACTTTGGGTACTACCAAACGTCACAACGTAACTGGGTGATTATAAAGGAGTACTACAGGTATCTCCAATGGTACATGTTGGGTTGGCGTATTTCGAGATTATGTTTTGTCACTCCGATTGTCGGAGAGGTATCTCTGGGCCCTCTCGGTAATGCACATCACATAAGCCTTGCAAGCATTGCAACTCACGAATTAGTTGCGAGATGATGTATTACAGAACGAGTAAAGAGACTTGCCAGTAACGAGATTGAACTAGGTATAGGATACCGACGATCGAATCTCGGGCAAGTAACATACCGATGACAAAGGGAACAACGTATGTTGTTATGCGGTCTGACCGATAAAGATCTTCATAGAATATGTAGGAGCCAATATGGGCATCCAGGTCCCGCTATTGGTTATTGACCGGAGACGTGTCTCGGTCATGTCTACATTGTTCTTGAACCCGTAGGGTCCGCACGCTTAAGGTTACGATGACAGTTATATTATGAGTTTATGCATTTTGATGTACCGAAGGTTGTTCGGAGTCCCGGATGTGATCACGGACATGACGAGGAGTCTCGAAATGGTCGAGACGTAAAGATTGATATATTGGAAGCCTATGTTTGGATATCGGAAGTGTTCTGGGTGAAATCGGGATTTTACCGGAATACCGGGAGGGTTACCGGAACCCCCCGGGAGCTATATGGGCCATAGTGGGCCTTAGTGGAAAAGAGAAGGGGCTGACCTAGATGGGCTGCGCGCCTCCCCCTTCCCCTAGTCCTATTAGGACTAGGAGAGGTGGCCGGCCCCCTCCTCTTCTTTTCCCCCTCCGTGAATCCTATTCCAACTAGGATTGGGGGGGGGGGAATCCTACTCCCAGAGGGAGTAGGACTCTCCTGCGCCCTCCTCCTTGGCCGGCCAGCCTCCCCCCTCTACTCCTTTATATACGGAGGCAGGGGGCACCTCTAGACACACAAGTTGATCCACGTGATCTATTCCTTAGCCGTGTGCGGTGCCCCCTGCCACCATATTCCTCGATAATACTGTAGCGGAGTTTAGACGAAGCCCTGCTGCTGTAGATCATCAAGATCGTCACCACGCCGTCGTGCTGACGGAACTCTTCCCCGACACTTTGCTGGATCGGAGTCCGGGGAACGTCATCGAGCTGAACGTGTGCTCGAACTCGGAGGTGCCGTAGTTTCGGTGCTTGATCGGTTGGATCGCGAAGACGTACGACTATTTCCTCTATGTCGTGTCAGCGCTTCCGCAGTCGGTCTGCGTTGGGTACATAGACAACACTCTCCCCTCTCGTTGCTATGCATCACATGATCTTGCGTGTGCGTAGGAAATTTTTTTGAAATTACTACGTTCCCCAACACTATACGGTATGCCATGCTGAGTACCGCACCTGATGTGTGCCTTGCCACATATCTGGCAAGAGGGTACAAAGGTAATCTAGGAGTAGATCACCAGATAGCGGTCTAAATTATCCTTAGAGGAATAAGGATATGTTTCTCGGTTATGGAGGTGATAAAGAGTTCGACGTAAAGAGTTACGCCGATGCAAGCTTAACACCTATCCGGATAGCTCTGAGTAGAGATACCGGATACGTATAATGGAGCAACAATTTAGAATAGCTCCAAGTAGAATAGTTATTTGAAATGGCTCCAAATATAGCGTAGTAGCTGCATCTACAAGATGACATAGAGATTTGCGAAGTACATACGGATCTGAAAGATTCAGACCCGTTGACTATAACATCTCTCACAAGCATAACATGTTCAAACCCAGAACTCATCAAGTGTTAATCACATGGTAATGTGAACTAGATTATTGACTCTAGTAAACTCTTTGGGTGTTAGTCACATGGGGATGTGACCTTGAGTGTTAATCACATATCGATGTGAACTGGATTATTGACTCTAGTGCAAGTGGGAGACTATTGGAAATATGCTCTAGAGGCAATAATAAATTAGTTATTATTATATTTCCTTGTTCATGATAATCGTTTATTATCCATGCTAGAATTGTATTGATAGGAAACTCAGATACATGTGTGGATACATAGACAACACCATGTCCCTAGTAAGCCTCTAGTTGACTAGCTCATTGATCAATAGATGGTTAAGGTTTCCTGACCATGGACATTGGATGTCATTGATAACGAGATCACATAATTAGGAGAATGATGTGATGGACAAAGACCCAATCCTAAGCCTAGCACAAGATCATGTAGTTCGTATGCTAAAGCTTTTCTAATGTCAAGTATCATTTCCTTAGACCATGAGATTGTGCAACTCCCGGATACCGTAGGAGTGCTTTGGGTGTGCCAAACGTCACAACGTAACTGGGTGGCTATAAAGGTACACTACAGGTATCTCCGAAAGTGTCTGTTGGGTTGGCACGAATCGAGACTGGGATTTGTCACTCCGTGTAAATGGAGAGGTATCTCTGGGCCCACTCGGTAGGACATCATCATAATGTGCACAATATGATCAAGGAGTTTATCACGGGATGATGTGTTACGGAACGAGTAAAGAGACTTGCTGGTAACGAGATTGAACAAGGTATCGGGATACCGACGATCGAATCTCGGGCAAGTATCGTACCGCTAGACAAAGGGAATTGTATACGGGATTGATTAAGTCCTTGACATCGTGGTTCATCCGATGAGATCATCGTGGAACATGTGGGAGCCAACATGGGTATCCAGATCCCGCTGTTGGTTATTGACCGGAGAGTCATCTCGGTCATGTCTGCATGTCTCCCGAACCCGTAGGGTCTACACACTTAAGGTTCGGTGACGCTAGGGTTATAGAGATATTAGTATGCGGTAACCCGAAAGTTGTTCGGAGTCCCGGATGAGATCCCGGACGTCACGAGGAGTTCCGGAATGGTCCGGAGGTAAAGATTTATATATGGGAAGTCTTGTTTTGGTCGCCGGAAAAGTTTCGCGCATTATCGGTATTGTACCGGGAGTGCCGAAAGGGGTCCGGGGGTCCACCAAGGGGGTCCACCTGCCCCGGGGGGGCACATGGGCTGTAGGGGTGTGCGCCTTGGCCTATATGGGCCAAGGGCACCAGCCCCAAGAGGCCCATGCGCCAAGAGATGAGGGAAAGGAAGAGTCCTAAAGGGGGAAGGCACCTCCTAGGTGCTTTGGGGAGGATGGACTCCTCCCTGGCCGCACCCTTCCTTGGAGGAAGGGCCAAGGCTGCGCCCCCCCTCTCCCTTGGCCCTATATATAGTGGGGGAAGGGAGGGCAGCCACACCTAAGCCCTGGCGCCTCCCTCTCCCTCCCATGACACATCTCCCTCCTCCCGCAGCGCTTGGTGAAGCCCTGTTGGAATCCCGCTACTTCCACCACCATGCCGTCGTGCTGCTGGATCTCCATCAACCTCTCCTTCCCCCTTGCTGGATCAAGAAGGAGGAGACGTCGCTGCTCCGTACGTGTGTTGGACGCGGAGGTGCCGTCTGTTCGGCGCTAGGATCATCGATGATTTGGATCACGACGAGTACGACTCCATCAACCCCGTTCTCTTGAACGCTTCCGCGCGCGATCTACAAGGATATGTAGATCCACTCCTCCCTCGTTGCTAGATAACTCCATAGATAGATCTTGGTGACACGTAGGAAAATTTTGAATTTATGCTACGTTCCCCAACGGTGGCATCATGAGCTAGGTCTATGCATAGTTTCTATGCACGAGTAGAACACAAAGTAGTTGTGGGCGTTGATTTTGTTCAATATGCTTACCGTTACTAGTCCAATCTTGATTCGGTGGCATTGTGGGATGAAGCGGCCCGGACCGACCTTACACGTACTCTTACGTGAGACTGGTTCCACTGACTGACATGCACTAGTTGCATAAGGTGGCTAGCGGGTGTCTGTCTCTCCCACTTTAGTCGGATCGGATTCGATGAAAAGGGTCCTTATGAAGGGTAAATAGCAATTGGCATATCACGTTGTGGTTTTTGCGTAGGTAAGAAACGTTCTTGCTAGAAACCCATAGCAGCCACGTAAAACATGCAAACAACAATTAGAGGACGTCTAACTTGTTTTTGCAGGGTATGTTATGTGATGTTATATGGCCAAAAGGATGTGATGAATGATATATGTGATGTATGAGATTGATCATGTTCTTGTAATAGGAATCACGACTTGCATGTCGATGAGTATGACAACCGGCAGGAGCCATAGGAGTTGTCTTAATTTATTTATGACCTGCGTGTCAACATAAACGTCATGTAATTACTTTACTTTATTGCTAACTGTTAGCTGTAGTAGTAGAAGTAATAGTTGACGAGACAACTTCATGAAGACACGATGATAGAGATCATGATGATGGAGATCATGGTGTCATGCCGGTGACGATGATGATCATGGAGCCCCGAAGATGGAGACCGAGAGGAGCAAAGTGATGATGGCCATATCATGTCACTATTTGATTGCATGTGATGTTTATCATGTTTATGCATCTTGTTTACTTAGAACGACGGTAGTAAATAAGATGATCCCTCATAATAATTTCAAGAAAGTGTTCCCCCTAACTGTGCACCGTTGCGACAGTTCGTTGTTTCGAAGCACCACGTGATGATCGGGTGTTAGATTCTAACGTTCACATACAACGGGTGTAAGACAGGTTTACACACGCGAAACACTTAGGTTGACTTGACGAGCCTAGCATGTACAGACATGGCCTCGGAACACAAGAGACCGAAAGGTCAAGCATGAGTCGTATGGTAGATACGATCAACATGAAGATGTTCACCAATGATGACTAGTCCGTCTCACGTGATGATCGGACACAGCCTAGTTGACTCGGATCATGTAATCACTTAGATGACTAGAGGGATGTCTATCTGAGTGGGAGTTCACAAGATGAACTTAATTATCCTGAACATAGTCAAAAGGTCTTCGCAAATTATGTCGTAGCTCGCGCTTCAGTTCTACTGTTTAGATATGTTCCTAGAGAAAATTTAGTTGAAAGTTGATAGTAGTAATTATGCGGACTAGGTCCGTAAACTGAGGTTTGTCCTCATTGCTTCATAGAAGGCTTATGTCCTTAATGCACCGCTCGGTGTGCTGAACCTCGAACGTTGTCTATGGATGTTGCGAAATCTGACATACACATTTTGATAACTACGTGATAGTTCAGTTAAACGGCTTAGAGTTGAGGCACCGAAGACGTTTTGAAACGTCGCGAAACATATGAGATGTTTCGAGGGCTGAAATTGGGATTTCAGGCTCGTGCCCACGTCAAGAGGTATAAGACCTCCGACGATTTTCTTAGCCTGCAAACTAAGGGAGAAAAGCTCAATTGTTGAACTTGTGCTCAGATTGTCTGAGTACAACAATCGCTTGAATCGAGTGGGAGTTGATCTTCCAGATGAAATAGTGATGGTTCTCCGAAGTCATTACCACCAAGCTGCTTGAGCTTCGTGATGAACTATAATATATCAGGGACATATATGATGATCCTTGAGATATTCGCGATGTTTGACACCACAAAAGTAGAGATCAAGAAGGAGCATCAATTGTTGATGGTTGGTGAAACCACTAGTTTTCAAGAAGGGCAAGGGCAAAAAGGGATGTTTCATGAAACGGCAAATCAGCTGCTGCTCTAGTGAAGAAACCCAAGGTTGAACCCAAACCCGAGACTAAGTGCTTCTGTAATAAAGGGAACAGCCACTGGAGCAGAATTACCCTAGATACTTGGTAGATAAGAAGGCTGGCAAGGTCGATAGAAGTATATTGGATGTATTATGTTAATGTGTACTTTACTAGTACTCTTAGTAGCACCAGGGTATTAGATACCGGTTCAGTTGCTAAGTGTTAGTAACTCGAAATAAAAGCTACGGAATAAACGGAGACTAGCTAAAGGTGGGATGACGATATGTGTTGGAAGTATTTCCAAGGTTGATCAAATATCGTACGCTCCCTCTACCATCGAGATTGGTGTTTGCGTTGAGCATAGACATGATTAGATTATGTCTATCGCAATACGGTTATTCATTTAAAGAGAATAATGGTTACTCTATTTATTTGAATAATACCTTCAATGGTCTTACACCTGAAATGAATGGTTTATTGAATCTCGATCGTAGTGATACACATGTTCATGCCAAAAGATAGTAATGATAGTACCACCTACTTGTGGCACTGCCACGTAAGTCATATCGGTATAAAACGCATGAAGAAGCTCCATGTTGATGGATCTTTGGGCTCACTTGTTTTGAAAGGTTTGAGACATGCGAACCATGTCTATTGGTGTATATGCATGAAGAAACTCCATGCAAATGGACCGTTTGGACTCACTTGATTTTGAATCACTTGAGACATGCAAATCATACCACATGGGCAAGATGACTGAAAGCCTCGTTTTCAGTAAAATGGAACTAGAAAGAAACTTGTTGGAAGTAATACATTTTGATGTGTGCAATCCAATGAGTGCTGAGGCATGTAGTGGATATCGTTATGTTCTTACTTCACAGATGATTTGAGTAGATGTTGAGTATATTTACTTGATGAATCACGAGTCTGAATTATTGAAAGGTTCAAGTAATTTCAGGGTGAAGTTGAAAGATCGTCGTGACAAGAGGATAAAATATCTATGATATGATCATAGAGATGAATATCTGAATTACGAGTTTGGCACAGAATTAAGACATTGTGGAAATTGTTTCACAACTAATACAGCCTGGAACACCATAGTGTGATGATGTGTCCGAACATCATAACTGCACCCTATTGGATATGATGCATACCATGATGTCTCTTATCGAATTACCACGATAGTTTATGGGTTAGGCATTAAAGACAACCACATTCACTTTAAATAGGGCACCACGAAATTCCGATGAGATGACACCATATGAACTATGGTTTAGAGAAACCTAAGCTGTCATTTCTTAGAAGTTTGGGGCTGCGACGCTTATGTGAAAAAGTTTCAGGCTGATAAGCTCGAACCCAAAGCGGATAAATGCATCTTCATAGGACACCCAAAACAATTGGGTATACCTCCTGTCTCAGATCCAAAAGCAATAAGGGATTGTTTCTAGAATCAGGTCCTTTCTCGAGGAAAAGTTTCTCTCGAAAGAATTGAGTGGGAGGATGGTGGAGACTTGATGAGGTTATTGAACCATCTCTTCAACTAGTGTGTGGCAGGGCACAGGAGTTGTTCCTGTGGCACCTACACCAATTGAAGCG
Organism: Triticum urartu; assembly: GCF_003073215.2. Lineage (NCBI taxonomy): Eukaryota > Viridiplantae > Streptophyta > Magnoliopsida > Poales > Poaceae > Triticum > Triticum urartu. The sequence goes on from NC_053023.1 coordinate 415,449,296, forward strand.
GAAGCTTATGATAGTGATCATGAAACTTCAGATCAAGTCACTACCAAACCTCGTGGGATGACAAGGATGCGTACTACTTCAGAGTGGTACGTAATCCTGTCTTGGAAGTCATGTTGCTAGACAACAATGAACCTACGAGCTATGGAGAAGCGATGGTGGGCCTGGATTCCAAAATGGCTCGAGGCCATATAATCCGAGAGAGGATCCATATATGAAAACAAAGTGTAGACTTTGGGAGAACTACTTGATGGTCGTAAGGCTGTTAGGTACATATGGATTTTAAAAGGAAGACTGACAATGATGGTAGGTATCACCATTAAGAAAGCTCGACTTGTCGTTAAGATGTTTTTCGACAAGTTCAAGGAGTTAACTGCGATGAGACTTTCTCACTCGTAGCGATGCTAAGAGTCTGTTGGAATTATATTAGCAATTATTGCATTATTTGTGAAATCTTGCAGATGGGATGCCAAAAACCATTGTTTCCTCGACAATTTTTGAGGAAAGGTTGTATGTGATACAACCGGAAGGTTTTGTTAATCCTGAAAGATGCTAATAAGTATGAAAAGCTCCAGCAATCCTTCTAAGGACTGGAGTAAGCATCTCGGAGTTGGAATGTATGCTTTGATAAGATGATCAAAGTTTTGGGTGTATACAAAGTTTATGAGAAACTTGTATTTCCAAAGAAGTGAGTGGGAGCACTATAGAATTTCTGATAAATATATGTTGACATATTGTTGATCAGAAATGACGTAGAATTTCTGGAAAGCATATAGGGTTATTTGGAAAGTATTTTTCAATGGAAAGCCTGGATTAAGCTACTTGAACATTGAGCATCAAGATCTATAAGGATAGATCAAAATTCTTAATGGTACTTTCAAATGAGCACATACCTTGACATGATCTTGAAGGTGTTCAAGATCGACCAGTCAAAGAAGGAGTTCTTGCCTGAGTTGTAAGGTATGAAGTTAAGACTTAAAGCTCGACCACGGCAGAAGAAAGAGGAAGGACGAAGGTCATCCCCTATGCTTTTGTCATAGGCTCTATACGGTATGCCATGCTGAGTACCGCACCTGATGTATGCCTTGCCACATATCTGGCAAGAGGGTACAAAGGTAATCTAGGAGTAGATCACCAAATAGTGGTCTAAATTATCCTTAGAGGAATAAGGATATGTTTCTCGATTATGGAGGTGATAAAGAGTTCGACGTAAAGAGTTACGTCGATGGAAGCTTAACACCTATCCGGATAGCTCTGAGTAGAGATACCGGATACGTATAATGGAGCAACAATTTAGAATAGCTCCAAGTAGAACAGTTATTTGAAATGGCTCCAAATATAGCGTAGTAGCTGCATCTACAAGATGACATAGAGATTTGCGAAGTACATACGAATCTGAAAGATTCAGACCCGTTGACTATAACATCTCTCACAAGCATAACATGATCAAACCCAGAACTCATCGAGTGTTAATCACATGGTAATGTGAACTAGATTATTGACTCTAGTAAACTCTTTGGGTGTTAGTCACATGGGGATGTGACCTTGAGTGTTAGTCACATAGCGATGTGAATTGGATTATTGACTCTAGTGCAAGTGGGAGACTGTTGGAAATATGCCCTAGAGGCAATAATAAATTAGTTATTATTATATTTCCTTGTTCATGATAATCGTTTATTATCCATGCTAGAATTGTATTGATAGGAAACTCAGATACATGTGTGGATACATAGACAACACCATGTCCCTAGTAAGCCTCTAGTTGACTAGCTCGTTGATCAATAGATGGTTACGGTTTCCTGACCATGGACATTGGATTTCATTGATAACGGGATCACATCATTAGGAGAATGATGTGATGGACAAAGACCCAATCCTAAGCCTAGCACAAGATCATGTAGTTCGTATGCTAAAGCTTTTCTAATGTCAAGTATCATTTCCTTAGACCATGAGATTGTGCAACTCCCGGATACCGTAGGAGTGCTTTGGGTGTGCCAAACGTCACAACGTAACTGGGTGGCTATAAAGGTACACTACAGGTATCTCCGAAAGTGTCTGTTGGGTTGGCACGAATCGAGACTGGGATTTGTCACTCCGTGTAAACGGAGAGGTATCTCTGGGCCCACTCGATAGGACATCATCATAATGTGCACAATGTGATCAAGGAGTTTATCACGGGATGATGTGTTACGGAACGAGTAAAGAGACTTGCCGGTAACGAGATTGAACAAGGTATCGGGATACCGACGATCGAATCTCGGGCAAGTATCGTACTGCTAGACAAAGGGAATTGTATACGTGATTGATTAAGTCCTTGACATCGTGGTTCATCCGATGAGATCATCGTGGAACATGTGGGAGCCAACATGGGTATCCAGATCCCGTTGTTGGTTATTGACCGGAGAGTCATCTCGGTCATGTCTGCATGTCTCCCGAACCCGTAGGGTCTACACACTTAAGGTTCGGTGACGCTAGGGTTATAGAGATATTAGTATGCGGTAACCCGAAAGTTGTTCGGAGTCCCGGATGAGATCCCGGACGTCACGAGGAGTTCCGGAATGGTCCGGAGGTAAAGATTTATATATGGGAAGTCTTGTTTTGGTCGCCGGAAAAGTTTCACGCATTATCGGTATTGTACCGGGAGTGCCGAAAGGGGTCCGGGGGTCCACCTGCCCCGGGGGGGCACATGGGCTGTAGGAGTGTGCGCCTTGGCCTATATGGGCCAAGGGCACCAGCCCCAAGAGGCCCATGCGCCAAGAGATGAGGGAAAGGAAGAGTCCTAAAGGGGGAAGGCACCTCCTAGGTGCCTTGGGGAGGATGGACTCCTCCCTGGCCGCACCCTTCCTTGGAGGAAGGGCCAAGGCTGCGCCCCCCCTCTCCCTTGGCCCTATATATAGTGGGGGAAGGGAGGGCAGCCACACCTAAGCCCTGGCGCCTCCCTCTCCCTCCCATGACACATCTCCCTCCTCCCGCAGCGCTTGGTGAAGCCCTGTTGGAATCCCGCTACTTCCACCACCATGCCGTCGTGCTGCTGGATCTCCATCAACCTCTCCTTCCCCCTTGCTGGATCAAGAAGGAGGATACGTCGCTGCTCCGTACGTGTGTTGAACGCGGAGGTGCCGTCCGTTCGGCGCTAGGATCATCGGTGATTTGGATCACGACGAGTACGACACCATCAACCCCGTTCTCTTGAACGCTTCCGCGCGCGATCTACAAGGGTATGTAGATCCACTCCTCCCTCGTTGCTAGATGACTCCATAGATAGATCTTGGTGACACACAGGGGAATTTTGAATTTATGCTATGTTCCCCAACACCCTCATCGTCGGTCGGGCTGCGATGGGCGGTGGGGCCGTCGGTGGTGTCCCCCACGTCCAGCCGCTATTGAGCGTTGGGCGATAATGTCGAGGATTCAGGTTATGATCTCTTCGCTGCCTTGTGCTAACAGCCATCAGCACAAATTTGCACCGGGTGGGCACGCTGCGGGGCAGGGGTCTCCGTCGGTTGCGCTTGGCGGCGGCTGGACCACGGTGGGCTCGACACACTGCGGGCGTGCAGGTAAGTCCGCTTTCCGCACTTCTGCTGTTGGCATTCTTGGTGCGTTTGACCCAATCTCTGTCCCTGCCTCTCCTCCCTCTTCGTGCTTGCTCCTGCCGACGTGTGGTCGTTGGATTTAGTGGCGAATGGTGCCCCTTCGGTGGTGGCAGCGTCGACGTCGAGCGTGGCGTTGGGGCAAACCCTAGTGGGATGGATCTGGTTGGGAGATGGCTAGTGGGTCGTCTTCCGCGATTGTGCCTCCTGGGTCGCCTGTTGGGCATGCGGCTGGGCCGGTCCCTGTTGATACGTCCATTTCACATCATTATTTTCTACTGTAATTTATCTTATTTCAATGTTATATTTCACATTGTGGTTCAATTTTAATGTGCTTTCTCTCTTAAAATGCAAGTTATACCTAGAGAGAGGGATTGCCGGAAGCTAGAACTCTGGACCTGAAATAGCAAGCAAAGAGAAAGCAATTCTCGAGAGTTCAAAATGAAGCACGGATTTTTGGAGAATTAATTTGAAATATATATTGAATTATGGAGCAAAGATATGTCAAAGGGGGGCCACTAGCCAGCCACATGGACAGGTGGCACGACCACCCCCTAGCCACGACACGTGCCCATGTGGGGCCATGCTGGCTCGCTTCCTGATGCCCTTTGTCCATAGAATCCCATTTGCTCTAAAAAATCACAAAGAAGCTTTGGGAGTTTCCAGCGCCGTCTGCGAGGCGGAGCACTTTTGCTCTCGGGCGGAGTGATTCCACCGGGAAACTTCCCTCTCAGAGGGGGAAATCGAAGCCTTCATCAACACCAACACTCCGTTCATCGTGGGTATCACCATCTTCATCAGCGTCTTCATAAACAACATGTCATCTCCAAACCCTAGTTCATCGCTTGTATGCAATCTTTGTATCAAACCTTGGTTTGGTACCCAGGGGTGCTAGTAGTGTTTATTACATCTTGTAGCTCATGCTTGTTGGTTTAACTCATAGAAAATTATTATGTTCAGATTGTTAATCATATATTTATACCCACGGATCATGATCAATATGATGAGTTGTGAGTAGTTCTATTTGTTCTCGAGGACATGGGAGAAGTCTTGTTACTAGTAATCATGTGAAGTTGATCGCCGTTCAATGTTTTGATATTATGGTGTGTTGTTCTTCCTCTATTGGTGTTATGTGAACATCAACCAAAATAACACTTCACCATGCTTGGTCCAAGGTGAAAGCATTGTGGGATTAGTTTGTAGATTATGGGTTGCGGGAGTGATAGAAACCTAAACCCCGATTTACAAATTATTCCGTAAGGGGTTGTTTTGGATCTCATTGTTTAATGTTATTGTTAGATTTATCTTAATTACTTCTCTTGTACTTGTGGATGCTTGCATGGAGTATAATCATAAGTAGGTATTTTTTCAAGTAAGAATATTACATTAGCTCCTTCCACCCACATAACACTTATCAACGCAATGAACGTAAGTCGATGAATCATGGTGAAAGTAACTTGGTGATATTCCCGTGTGTCTTCAAAAGCATTTTAATCACTATAAGAAGTACCACCGGCTTGTGTTTAGCACAATTAAGGATTGTACCACTTGCTATCTTGTTACTTGTTACCTTGCTACAAATTACTTTGCTATCAAAACTATCTTACAACACTTGCAGTGAAATCCTTGCTGAAAATTGCCTATCAACTCCTTATGCTCCTCGTTGGGTTCGACATTCTTACTTATCGAAAGGACTATGATTGATCCCCTATAATTTTGGGTCATCAAGACTCTTTTCTGGCGTCGTTGCCGAGGGGTGTGGAACTCTTGATAAGTGGAATTTGGTAAGGAAACTTTTATCGTACATGCTGATTTTTATCTACACTTGCTATTATGCAAAAACGTCCTTTGGGAAACTTGTTTGGGGTGCCGATGCCACATGCACAATTGGTAAGAGATGAAACCCCACCTACTGAAAATATGTATTATGAAATTTCTCTTAGTATTCTTGAAATATTGCACACTAACCATTATGCAGGAGACGAAACGGTACATCCTGATATAAACTTGCTTTTACTAGATGAACTTTATGGATTATTTAAGCTTGCTTGTCAATCGAGTGATGGATTTAAGATGAAGTTATTTGCTTTATATTTGGAGGGAAAATCATTGGCATGGTATAGGCTATTGGATGATTCTCACTCATGGACTGGAACTGATTGAAGCTGGCGTTTGATGGAAAAAATATCCTATGCATTTGGTTCACCGTGACCGGAATTATATCTATAATTTTTTGGCCTCGTGAATGAGAAAGTATCGCTCAAGCTTGGGGAGGCTTAAGGACTTAATGCTCAAATGCCCCAATCATGAGCTCTAAAGAGTTTTTCGTATTTTTTATGCTAGGCTTTCTCTTCGCGATAAAGAAAAGCTTGATTCTTCTTCTACGGGTTCTTTATCAAGTAGACAAATTGAATTCAAATGGGATCTTATTGAAATAATTAAAATAAAATCTGAAGATTGGGAGGTCGACAAAGGTAAAGAGTCAGGTATAAATCTTGAATATGATTGTGTTAAGTCTTTTGTTGAAACTGGTGTTTTTCATGAGCTTAGTGCAAAATATGGAATTGTTCTAAGATAGTTGTTAATTTATGTAAATATTTTGTTGCTCATGTTGATCTCCCTAAAGAGATATGGTTTAAATATAATGAACCCATTAAAGGTATTTTTGAGGAACCTATAATTCCTAATACTGAAGTGCAATCTTTTGTTGTTAATCATGTTGTAGCTACTGCTTTTATTGAAAAACCTTCTTTTCCTACTAAGATTAAGGAGCACTCTAAGCCTACAAGTGTGATCCAGGGAAGTTATAATAAAGCACCAAATCATTATGAACAAATTAAAGTAGAACCTTCAAATTGCCATGGTTAAAGATCTCTTGGTTAAAACTATTGATGGGCATGTTATTTAGTTCTATGAGGATGCTACTAGAATTGCTAAACCTGCTAGAAATGAATAGGATAAGAAAGATAAAAATAAAAGAGTATTTGGCATGCATATTGTTTTTGTTAAGATTGGAGATCATTGCTATCATGGTTTATGTGATATTGGTGCTAGTATAAGTGGAATTTTTTCTCTCTATCAAGAGGTTATGTCTGATATTTCACCTATTGAGACATAAGAGATCGATGTTACTATTAAGCTTGCAAATAGGGGTATCATTTCACCTCTTGGGATTGTATGAAATGTTGAAGTCTTGTGTGTCAGATCTGGGGTTCCGGCAGACCCTTAAGGTTCAAACACTGGGGTGCGCGCGAAGTTCTTTCCCTTCTACTGATCTACTCCCTAGCTCGCTAAGGTCTCGCGGACGAACTCGACGCACTCGCAACACAAAGACACAAGATTTATACTGGTTCGGGCCACCGTTGTGGTGTAATACCCTACTCCAGTGTGGTGGTGGTGGATTGCCTCTTGGGTTGATGATGACCAGTACAAGGGGAAGAACAACCTCTTGAGGTTGAGGTGTTCTTGTGTTCGGTGTGGCTAAGGGTTGGCTCTCCATCCCCCACTTCTCTTTGTGGTGGCTAGTTCTATTTATAGAGGCCCTGGTCCTATTCCCAAATATTGAGTGGGAAGGGAGCCAACAATGGCGACCAATTTGAAAGGGGACAACTAGTACGAGCTATCCTGACAAAAGGTGGTCTTCGCCTGCCAAAGGTTCTGGTGATGACGCCGTCTTGGGCTCCACGGTGACCTCCATCCTACCGTCCTGCGGGTCTTGGTCTCGTTGCACCAATATGGAAACCTTTGCTTGATGCCTCGGTACTTCGCGCCTGCGCTTGCCCCCTTAGCACAAAAGAGGAAGCAAGGACACTGCGCATGCTGGCGCCCGCTTGGTGCCCGCCTGGTGTCGATTGTCATGGCTCACGTCACGAGAGCCTCGCGAGGTTCGCCCCGCCTTGATATCTCCGCTCCTTGTGAGGCAGCCTGGTGAGGCCGCTCCTGAGGAGGTCTTGCGTCGTCCGCCTCGCGAGGCTTGGCCCCTCGCGAGGGTCTTGGTTCCTTGTCGATGAACATGGGCCGTATAGGCCTGCCAACACAGCCACACCATGGGCCACAGGCAGGCAAGTCTGGGGACCCTCGTTACCAGAACACCGACAGTAGCCCCCGGGCCCAAGGCGCGCTCGGGCTTGGCTTCGAGGCGAAGCCAAAGGGTCAAGCGCGGAGTGTCGCGGGCCCCAAAAGCCTGCGGCCTCGGTTGACGCGTGGCGGTTGATTAGACGTGGGCGTCTCCACTTCCCCATGCTGCCTCGGCAACTGCTCGACTTGACAAGTCCCTGTGACATGCAAGGAAAATCATCATTACCTGAGATTGTGGGAGGTGCCGGTTGTCCTTCTTCCGCTATAAACGGGGAGGGGGGCGGAGCCCCCGTCGCCCATCTCTTCTTGGTTCACTTGCTTCTTCCTCCTTGCTCCACCGCTAGTAGTGATGGCATCGCCGAAGAGGTTCTCCGTCGCGGAGAAGGGCAAGGCCCCTCAGGAGGGACCCGTCTCCCCGGCGCCCAAGCGAGGACGTGGTCGTCCCCGCAAGTATGCCGCAACCCCCGCCGTGGCCCCCGGCTCCCGGGGTGGCGCCGCAGTGCGCGGCAGGAGTCACTCTGGTCGCGGCAGTCCTGTCCCCGCAAGTCCTGTCGCTCAGGCTTGGCTTCGAGGCGAAGCCAAAGGGTCAAGCGCGGAGCGCCGCGGGCCCCAAAATCCTGCGGCCTCGGTTGATGCGTGGCGGTTGATTAGACGTGGGCGTCTCCACTTCCCCACGCTGCCTCGGCAACTGCTCGACTTGACAAGTCCCTGTGACATGCAAGGAAAATCATCATTACCTGAGATTGTGGGAGGTGCCGGTTGGCCTTCTTCTGCTATAAACGGGGAGGGGGCGGAGCCCCCGTCGCCCATCTCTTCTTGGTTCACTTGCTTCTTCCTCCTTGCTCCACCACTAGTAGTGATGGCATCGCCGAAGAGGTTCTTCGTCGCGGAGAAGGGCAAGGCCCCTCAGGAGGGAACCGGCTCCCCGGCGCCCAAGCGAGGACGTGGTCATCCCTGCAAGTATACCGCAACCCCCGCCGTGGCCCCCGGCTCCCGGGGTGGCGCCGCAGTGCGCGGCAGGAGTCGCTCTGGTCGCGGCAGTCCTGTCGACAAGAGGAGATGCGCCATGGTTGCGCGACCTTCCCGACCGTGGTTCCATGCGTCGGAGGTGCTGACGGAGTTCGTTGTCTGGTCAGAGAATCCGGCAGGCGGCTGGCTCCAGCTCCCCCGCTTCTTTGTCGACGAGCTGTCGGGCTCCGGTCCAGGCGGGCTCTAGCTGCAGGCATACGGTTGCTGCAGCCGAGCTTCTTGGGTCACGGTCGAGGTCTCCGCCGCGGGCAACATTGCTTTGGACCGCGGTTGGCAGACGTTCGCCCATGCGTGCGGCCTGGGCAGGTGGTGCACCCTCCACTTCAAGTTCGACGGCGACGCGACCCTCCTCGTGAGGGTGTTTGGGGAAAACGGTTGCCGCGCCGGATGCTGCCCTGAGGTGAACGACGACGAGGAGGTGCTCGGCCTTGGCGATGGTCGGGACGCGAAGGAGGACGAACCCGCCGGCCGCGCCTCATCTGGCTATGGTGGCTCCTCCCTCGGTGACAGTTCCAGCAGCGGCGGCCCTGATCAGCCGCCACGCCGTCGCGCTCGCTTCGAAGGTGGTAGTGGGTCGTCTCGTCATCGCGCACCAGTGAAGCGCAAGGATGTGTCCGACTAGGCCCGGGACGTCACCGAGGCCCTACCCCCATCGGTTGCTGCAGGGGCAAGCGTGGCTTTTGTTATGTTTCCCTTTTCCTTCCTGCATGAAACGAAACTAGCATGGGCCCGCAGGGGCGTGTATCGAACCATAACTTATTATCCATTATGCTACGCTTGTTGTTTCAATGTTGTGTGGCTATTTTGCGCAGAGATAACTTATCCTGGTGCATTCGGGGCGCCCTCCTCCTTACGAGGCATTTATTTCCTCATGTCCATCTTGACCTCGTGGTCCGCGATTGCTCGGGAACTGCGAAAGAATTCGTTAGGGAGTTTTGCCAGGAGATTTGTCGCTCACCCAAGCCTTGACCCGGCGCCTTGTATCGCGGTACCCGTGGGGCACAGATTAGGAGAGATGCGCCAGCTTTCGGGCTCGAATGAGGGTGGCTCGCGAGAAGGCAGAGAGAAAAAATGCTCGCGAGGGCACCTGCCTAGCCCCCTCGTGAGGTATACGAGAGAGAGAACACGAGCGAACCAGAACCGGAAAATGCGGTAAGAGGCGAGGGAATCGAATCAGCAAGGAACACCAAAGGCGAACTTCGATTAAGAAAAAGCGAGCCAACTGCGGAAAGCAAATGAAAAGCCGCGTCCGGCACCTAATCTAGTCTTCAAGTCTTCTCACGAGCGCGGAGCTAAGTGTTGCCACTAGACGTGCGAGGGAGCCCCAGGGCCTGAGGCCGGCGCTCCTGAGACTCCAGGGGGTGTACAGCCCCACTCGTTATTACGTGAGAGTGTCACGGGCGGCGATTCTTCACAGGCTCCGGGCCTTCTTCACAGGCTCTGGGCCTTTCTTCACAGGCTCTGGGCCTTGCTTCATGGGTAGAACCTCCGGAGGTGCTGGATGTTCCAGGCGTTCTGGATAGGCATCCCGTCCTGCGTCTCCAGGCGCGCGGCACCAGGCCTGGAGACATGGATGACCCTGAACGGGCCTCCCACATGGGCGAAAGCTTATGCAGCCCTTCCCTGGAGAGGACCCGCCTCAGGACGAGGTCGCCCACCTCGAGCGTCTTGGAGCGGATGTTGCGGCAGTGGTATCGCCGTAGCGCCTGCTGGTACCTTGCCGCCCTCAGTGCAGCTTCGCGACGACATTCCTCCCCAGCACGAGGTCCATCCCCCGCATGGTGTCCTGCTGCGTTTCATCGAACGTCAGGACCTGTGCGGAGCGATGCTTAACCTCATGAGGAAGGACTGCTTCAGCTTCGTAGACAAGGAAGAATGGGGTCTTGCCCGTTGGTTTGGTGGCGGTGGTGCGGATAGACCATAACACGGACTGGAGCTCGTCGTGCCAACCCCTGCAACAGGCCTCGAGCTTCTTCTTGAAGGTCCTGGTCTTGAGGCCCCTCAGGACCTCCGCGTTGGCGCGCTCAGCCTGACCATTTCTCTTGTGGTGCGCCACTGAAGCGTAGTAGATCCGCGTTCCAAGGTTAGCACAGTAGGTTTTGTAGAGGTTACTAGTGAACTGCGAGCCGTTATCTGTGATGATGCGGTTGGGGACCCCGAAGCGGCTCACGAGGCCCTTGATGAACTTGACAGCGGAGCCAGCTGGGATGGTACGGACGACTTCCACTTTCACCCATTTGGTGAACTTGTCGATGGCGACGTAGAGGTAGCGGTAGCCCCCATGCGCTCGAGGGAACGGGCCCAAGATGTCCAGCCCCCAGACCGCGAACGACCACATGAGCGAAATGGTCTGGAGGCCCCGAGCCGGCTGATGAATTTTCTTGGCGTGGAAATGGTAGGCTTCGCAGGACTTCACCAGCTCAGCTGCGTCGTTGAGCACAGTGGGCCAGTAGAACCCGCTGCGGAATACCTTGCCGACGAGGGTCCGTGATGACGAGTGGTGCCCGTAGTCCCCTCCGTGTATGTCAGTTAGCAGCTCCTTCCCCTGGTCCCTATAAATGCAGCGCAGGGAAACGTCGTTCGGCCGCTTCCTGTATAACTCACCATCCTGGATGCAGTACACCGTGGCTTGCGGAACCACACGCTCTGCATCTTCCTCCTCCTCTGGCAGCACCCCCTGCATCAGATATTCCTTGAATTCCTTGGTCCAGTATCCCTCCTGAGATTCGAGCGCCAAGAGCAAGCGAGCTCCTGAGGTCGGGCCACAGGCCGAAGCCCCTGTGGCAGGAGGCTATGGGAGCTCCTCCCGAGGCTGAGCTGTGCTTGAAAGTGGTGGTGTCGCCGATGGCTTGAAGAGTCGTTCCTCAAAGACACCGGGCTCTTGTGCCTGCCGCTTGGAGGCTCTCTTAGCGATGTCCTCGGCTTCCTTGTTGGTGCCCCGGGGCACGTGCTGCAGCTCCAGGCCCAAGAACTGCTTCTCCATCTTGCACACCTCCGCGAGGTATGCCTCCATATGCTCGTCCTTCGGCTCGTATACTTTGTTGGAGAAGTTGACGAGGAGCTGCGAGTCGCCTCTAACGGTAAGGTGCTTCACCCCTAGAGCTGTCACGGCCTTCAGGCCGGCTATGAGGCCTTCATATTCCGCGATGTTGTTGGAGACCTTCTCTCCCTGCTGAAAGCAGAGCTGCACGGCGTAGTAGAGCTTATCCTGAGTGGGCAAGATGAGTACTGCTCCAGCCCCCGCGCCCTGGTGCGCGAAGGTACCATCGAAGTACATGACCCAGTCGTCCGGTGAATCACTTCCCGGCGAGGTAGACCGGTCTTTGCCTACTTCAAGTGTCGGGACATCCGTCCATTTCGCCACAAAAAATCAATGAGTGCGGCTCGCTTGATGACCCTGGTAGTGCTGAACTCCAACTGGAATGCTTGCAGCTCGATGTTCCACTCGGCGGCCCTTCCAGCAGAATTGGGGCTCCTGAGCACCCTCTCCAATGGGTAGGCCGAGACCACCTTGATGGGGTGCCCCTGGAAGTAATGCCGCAGCTTGCGCGAGGCCACAAAGAGTGTGAGCATAAGCTTCTGAGGCATGGGATATCGCGCCCTCGCATCCCGCAGCACGGTGCTGACGAAATACACCGGGTGTTCGACGTGGGCTTACGCGGTGTCTGGGCTTGTGTCTTGCGGGAGTTGAGACGCCTTATGAGGTGACGGGGCTTCTAATGCCTGATTGTTTGCGGGAGTTTTGGCAGCGTCGTCCTGCTGGGCTTGGTCTTCCGTTGGAGTTGCCACGGCTCCTGCGGTGCCTTCCTGATCCTGTATTGCTTTAGTTGTAGCCCGGCGCAGCGCGCCCTTGGTTTGTGTCCCTCCTGAACCGCCACCAGTGTTGCACTGGTGGAGTATGGGGTAGCAGCGAGGTAGAGTACTAGGGGCTCAAGGGGTAGTGGCGCTACCATCACCGGAGGGCTGGTCAGGTATCTCTTGAGGTCTTGAAAAGCTCGGTCGGCCTCCTGGGTCCACTCGAATGGGCCCTTCTTCGTCATCATCTTGAAGAAGGGTAGGGCGCGTTCCCCTAGCTTGGAGATGAAGCGCCCCAACGCAGTTACCCGGCCAGCCAGCTTCTGCATCTCCCTAAGGGTCCGCGGAGGGTTCATGTCCTCGATGGCCTTTATCTTCTCTGGATTCGCCTCGATACCTCTGTGGGACACGAGCAAGCCCAGCAGCTTGCCGGAAGGGACGCCAAACACACACTTCTCTGGGTTAAGCCGCAAGTTCACTTGGCGCAGGCTCGCGAAGGTCTCCTCCAGGTCTTGAATCAAGGTCCTTGCTTCCCGAGACTTCACCACAATGTCGTCGATGTAGGCCTCTGTGTTTCCCCCGAGTTGCCGCCCCAGGGCAATGTGCATCAGTCGCTGAAAGGTTGCGCCTGCATTGCGCAATCCAAAAGGCATGCAGGTGTAGCAGTACACCCCACACGGGGTCAGGAAGGCTGTCTTCTCCACATCTTCTACCGCCATCTTGATCTGGTGATATCCCAAGAATGCATCCAGGAAGCACAGCAGGTTGCACTCGGCGGTGGAGTCGATGATCTGATCGATGCGTGGGAGCGGGAACAGATCTTGGGGGCAAGCCTTGTTAAGGTTGGTGAAGTCGACGCACATCCGTCCCTTCCCGCCTTTCTTCGGTACTACGACCGGGTTCGCCAGCCATTCAGGATAGCGAACCTCGCGAATGGCACCCGCCGCCTCCAGCTTGCGGGTCTCTTGGACGATGAAGGCCTACTTCTCAGCGGACTGTCATCTCGCCCGCTGCTTCACAGGGCGTACATTGGGGCATACCCTTAGATGATGCTGAATCACTTGCCTCGGGACTCCTACCAGCTGATTGGGCTCCCACGCGAATATATGCTTGTTTGCGTGCAAGAACTTCACCAATGCTCCCTCTTGACCTTGGTCAAGGCCGGCACCTATGGTAAAGGTGGCTCTTGGAGGCCCGTCCTCATTGACTGGCACCTACTTGGTTTCTGCCTTGTCTTGTGTGAACAACTGCTTCTTCTTGGTCGGTACGGCTCTCTTGGGCTCGTAGGTGCCCGCGTCAGCAGGCTGCGCCGTCGCGTCTGGCCATGAAGTATATCACTTGAAAGGATCAAGAAGAGGGGTCTAGAGGGGGGGGGGGTGATTAGACCCTTCACAAGCAAAAGTGGCAGTTTTATATTTCTTCAAGTCAAGGTTGAGTTTAACACATGTTAAAACACTCACAATACATTTCAAGTAAGTATGACAATAGTATATGCAGCGGAAAGAGTAAAGCATGCAAGTTGCAAGAAAGTAAAGGGATGGGATTGGAGTTTGCAAATGCAATGGAGACACAATTTTTTGGCGTGGTTCCGATAGGTGGTGCTATCGTATGTCCACTTTGATGGGGACTTCAACCCATGAAGGGTAACGGCAGTGTGAGTCCACGGAGGGCTCCACCCACGAAGGGTCCACGAAGAAGAAATCTTGTCTATCCCACCATGGCCATCGTCCACCAAGGACTTGCCTCACTCGGGTAGATCTTCACGAAGTAGGCGATCTCCTTGCCCTTACAAACTTCTTGGTTTAACTCCACATCATGACGGGGGCTCCCAAGCGACACCTAACCAATCTAGGAGACACCACTCTCCAAAAGGTAATAGACGGTGTGTTGATGATGAACTCCTTGCTCTTGTACTTCAAATGATAGTCTCCCCAACACTCAACCATCTCTCTCTCTCAGATTTGGCTATGGTGGAAGAGTGGTTAGAGTGGAAAACAGCTCGGGGAAGGCTAGAAATCAAGGTTCAAATGGTTGGAATGGAATATCTTGATCTCAACACATTAGTAGATGGTTCTCTCTCAGAAAATGTATGGTGGAAGTGTAGGCACGTTCTGATGGCTCTCTCTAAAATGGAGAAGGGGGTGGAGGGGTATATATAGCCTCCACACAAAATCCAACCATTACACACATTTGACTCATCTCAGTGAGACCGAATAGTTGAACTCGGTGGCACCGATCTGTTAAAAAATGTGAAAGTTAGGAATCTCAGTGGGACCGACTGGAACAACTCGGTGGGACCGATGTGTTAGGGCTTAGGGCAAACATCGTCTCGATGGAGCCGATTGCATCAACTCGGTGAGACCGAAGTGAAGCAATAAGCAACAAAGAATCTGTCAAGCCAACTTGGTAAGACCGATTGCATAACTCAGTGAGACCGAAATAAATGCAACAAGTCACAGAGTGCTGGCAAGGCCATCTCGGTGAGAACAAGAACCGTATCAGTGAGACCGAACTATTAGGGTTTCTCGCAGTGGCTATGTCATATGAACTCAGTGGCTCCACATAGAGAGAATCGGTGGGGCCGAGTTGGAGTTTAGGTTTTGGACATATTTGGATGGAGAAAGTGGCTGAGGGTTTTGGAGCAATATCACTAAGCACTTGAGAAAATAAGCCATTAAGCAACACCTCATCCCCTTTTAATACTATTGTCTTTCCTATTGACTCAATGTGATCTTGT
The DNA here is from genome assembly GCF_003073215.2 of Triticum urartu. Classification (NCBI taxonomy): domain Eukaryota; kingdom Viridiplantae; phylum Streptophyta; class Magnoliopsida; order Poales; family Poaceae; genus Triticum; species Triticum urartu. The sequence continues at coordinate 415,464,521 of NC_053023.1, forward strand.
ATCACTAAAATAAAGATGAAGAATCTTGAGCTTTTGCCAATCTTTTCCTTAGCATTTTGAAGGGGTTCCACATCCTCTTGTCGTTGCCACTCCATTGTTGAACTTGTCTGAAATACACTAGATAGAACTATTAGTCCAACAAGAAATATGTTGACATTAATTACCAAAATCACTCAGGGAGCACTTGTGCTTTTAGTCTCCCTCTTTTTGGTAATTGATGAAAACATACATCAAAGCTTTAAGTAAATGATATGAAGAATAGTAGGCAAATCTTTGGAGAAACATGTAACATGCATAAGCTCCCCCTACATGTATGCAATCATGTAATGATAAGATAGAAGAACATGTGAATGCATTGCATGACAGAGCAGGTAATGGGTTACATATATCTTGGCTATATGCATAAGAACAAACACTATGATTGAAAGATGTACCTTCATGTTTATGAATCTCTCGCGCAAACAATATGTGCAGAAGCAAGGGATCATCATGCACATGAGTGTGATGCATATACTTACCTTGTGGTTCTTGAGCAGACTTTTGAATGAGTAAACTTGAGAAAATAGAGTTAGATAACACAAGAACACTCCAAACAAAATAATTTTGAAATCCACAAGATTACCAAGAATGGGATGACATGTAATAGGTGAGTACTTCATTTAGACATAGACATGTCCCCAAAGATTTAAAGATTTGCAATAAATCCCAAGGATTTTTCTCCTGTTAGCATAGACTCTTTCTCCTCCTGAATCTAACATTGGACAATGGGAGAAGGTAGGGTGAGATAAAACCAGATCAAAGATGAATCAATTAAAATAGAGCGAAAAATAATCAATTATACTAACATGTCTTTCCCCTCTTTAAGACATGTGACTTCTCTCCTCTTGTTAACATGCATCTTTTAGAAGAGCTTAGAAGTGCTCTCTTTCTCTTGATAAGTTTGATTGATAAGCTTTTATGTGCTCTATCTCTCCCCCTTTGACATCAATTACCAAGAGGGGCACTTTAGGAACATGAGTCAAGTAGGTGTGGTCCTTGAGAGATACTACAAAACAGCATGTAGCTTAAGATACTGGAAGAGGTTAAGAATCATTAGTGGAGCTGAAGAACGTAGGCAATATAAAATGGCAAAATGTTTTCTCAGTAGTGAAATCGGTGACGCCGATCCGTTTCCATCATTGACTCCGAATAGTAGTGCCACTGAAGGTGCTCATTGGTGAGTCCGAGTTAGTCCATGTCGGTTGTACCGATGAACTGTGTTCAAGGCAACCTTGTGTTTCGGTCTAGCCCATGGGCTTTGATCGGTGAGACCGAGTTCAACACAGAGGAAAATTTTGTCAACTTAGCTCACTTGGCAAATGAAATCTCACAAAGATTTTCAAGGAATTATCATAAGGATTTGCAATGAATTAACTTTAGATAAAGAGAAAAATGAAGAGAAAAACAACAGAGATCTTGATGATTTTTTTATGATTAGAAGGGAAACACTCAAGTAAGAAAACATGCAATGGAAATACAAAAATACAAAAGAACACTAGAGAACTTCATCTAGAGGTGGTGTCGGTGCAACAAACCCTGGGTCTGTTGCCCGGACTGTGCATAGGCACGGGGACAGGATTGGAGCACCAACCCAAGTCAGAGTGCAAGGAGCCAAGAGCATCGAAGGACCAACAAGCAGATCAAGATGACCAAGATCAAACCAGAAGAGCAAGACACCACCAGGAGAAAAGCCTCCCTTGCCCGGCAGGCAAGCTCGACAAGGACGAGGCCACCCCTAAAAGAAGACTTCCAAGACGTCCCGATAGGGCCTGCCGGGACTCGTGAAGGCAAAACCACCTCACTGATACGTCTCCAACGTATCTATAATTTTTGATTGCTCCATGCTATATTATTTACTGTTTTGAATGTTTATGGGCTTTATTATACACTTTTATATCATTTTTGGGACTAACCTATTAACCCAGAGCCCAGTGCCACTTTCTGTTTTTACCCTGTTTTAGGGTTTCGAAGAAAAGGAAAATCAAACGGAGTCCAATTGACCTGAAACTTCACGGAACTCATTTTTGGAAGGAAAGAAGCCCAAAAGACTTGGAGTGCACGTCGGGGGATCTGCGAGGAGGTCACGAGGCAGGGGGACGCGCCCACCCCCCTGGGCGCGCCCTCCATCCTCATGAGCCCCTCGTGGCCCACTGACGTACTTCTTCCGCCTATATATCTCCATATACCCTAAAAACATCCATGAGCACAATAGATCGGGAGTTCCGCCGCTAGAAGCCTCCGTAGCCACCGAAAACCAATCTAGACCCGTTCGGGCACCCTACCGGAGGGGGCAATCCTTCTCCGATGGCCATCTTCATCATCCCGGTGCTCTCCATGATGAGGAGGGAGTAGTTCTCCCTCGGGGCTGAGGGTATGTACCAGTAGCTATGTGTTTGATCTCTCTCTCTCTCTCTCTCTCGTGTTCTTGATTTGGCACGATCTTGATGTATCGTGAGCTTTGCTATTATAGTTGGATCTTATGTTTGTCCTCCCCCTCTTCTCACTTGTAATGAATCGAGTTTCCCCTTTGAAGTAATCTTATCGGATTGAGTCTTTAAAGATTTGAGAACACTTGATGTATGTCTTGCCGTGGATATCTGTGGTGACAATGGGATATCACGTGATTCACTTGATGTATGTTTTGGTGATCAACTTGCGGGTTCCTCCCATGAACCTATGCATAGGGGTTGGCACACGTTTTCGTCGTGATTCTCCGGTAGAAACTTTGGGGCACTCTTTGAGGTCCTTTGTATTGGCTGAATAGATGAATCTGAGATTGTGTGATGCATATCGTATAATCATGCCCACGGATACTTGAGGTGACATTGGAGTATCTAGGTGACATTAGGGTTTTGGTTGATTTGTATCTTAAGGTGTTATTCTAGTATGAACTCTAGGGCTGTTTGTGACACTTATAGGAATAGCCCAACGGATTGATTGGAAGGAATAACTTTGAGGTGGTTTCGTACCCTACCATAATCTCTTTGTTTGTTCTCCGCTATTAGTGACTTGGGAGTGACTCTTTGTTGCATGTTGAGGGATAGTTATGTGATCCAATTATGATATTATTGTTGAGAGGACTTACACTAGTGAAAGTATGAACCCTAGGCCTTGTTTACTATCGTTGCAATACCGTTTACGCTCACTTTTATCATTAGTTACCTTGCTGTTTTTATAATTTCAGATTACAAATTCCTTTATCTACTATCCATATACCACTTGTTTCACCATCTCTTCGCCGAACTAGTGCACCTATACAATTTACCATTGTATTGGGTGTGTTGGGGACACAAGAGACTCTTTGTTATTTGGTTGCAGGGTTGCTTGAGAGAGACCATCTTCATCCTACGCCTCCTACGGATTGATAAACCTTAGGTCATCCACTTGAGGGAAATTTTCTACTGTCCTACAAACCTCTGCACTTGGAGGCCCAACAACGTCTACAAGAAGAAGGTTGTGTAGTAGACATGAAGCTCTTTTCTGGCGCTGTTGCCGGGGAGGTTAGCGCTTGAAGGTATATCTTTAGATCTTGCAATCGAGTCTTTTAGTTTCTTTTTTTATCACTAGTTTAGTTTATAAAAGAAAACTATAAAAAATGGAATTGAGTTTGTCTCATACGCTTCACCTTTTTAATATCTTTCGTGAGTATGATGGAAAGGATAATTGTGCTCAAGTTCTAGAAGAAGAAATCTATAAAATGTTTGGCACTAAATATTTGAATGATGAGTATGATTGCAATGTTGTTAGTATGAATTCCTTGAATATCCATGATGCTAATGATATGAAAAGGCCCAATCTTGGGGAAGCTATGTTTGATGAGGATGACATATTTGAGAATATATTTGCTGCAATTAATGTTTGTCCCAAGCTTGGGGAAGCTATGATTAATGAAGATGATATTTTTAGTCTCCCATGTTTTGATATGCAAGTTTATAATGATGATAGCATGCCTCCTACTTATGATGATTATTGCGATGATACTTATGCTATAAAAAGTAGTGATTATATTTATAAAACTTGTCATGGTTATGATTACCCCTTCTCTGAACATTACTCTTTTAATGTGGAAACAATTTATAGTACTCAAGTTTCCTATGATACTCCCACTATTCCGAATAAGAAGAATTTTGCTTATGTGGAGAGTAATAAATTTTCTATGCTTGTAGATCATGAAAAGAATGCTTTAGGTACTGGTTATATTGTTAAATTCATTCATGATGCTACTGAAAATTATTATGAGGGAGGAATATATGCTTGTAGGAATTGCAATAATATCAAGTTTCCTCTCTATGTGCTTAAAGTTTTGAAGTTATGCTTGTTTTGCCTTCCTATGCTAGTTGATTATTGCTCCCATAAGTTGTTTGCTCACAAAATCCCTATTCATAGGAAGTGGGTTAGACTTAAATATGCTAGTCACATTCTTCATGATGCTCTCCTTATGTTTCAATTCTTATCCCTTATGTGAGCATCGTTGAAATCATCATGCCTAGCTAGGGGCGTTAAACGATAGCGCTTGTTGGGAGGCAACCCAACTTTATTTTTATTCCTTGATTTTTGTTCCTCTTTAGTAATAAATAATTCATCTAGCCTCTATTTAGATGTGGTTTTATGCTTTTAATTAGTGTTTGTGCCAAGTAGAACTTTTGGGAAGACTTGGGTGAAGTCTTGTTGATCATGCTGTAAAAAACAGAAACTTTAGCGCTCACGAGAACTGCTGTCATTTTTATTTGGAGAGTGATATTTAGTTAATTCTTTTTGCATATGATTAATAGATAAATCCCTCAGGTCCAGCAATTTATTTTAGAATTTTTGGGGTTCCAGAAGTATACGTTTGATCCAGATTACTACAGACTGTTTTGTTTTTGACAGATTCTGTTTTCTATGTGTTGTTTGCTTATTTTGATGAAGTTATGAGTAGTATCGGAGGGTATGAACCATAGATAAGTTGGAACACAATAGGTTTAACACCAATATAAATAAATAATGAGTTCATTACAGTACCTTGAAGTGATGATTTATTTTCTTATACTAACGGAGCTCACGAGTTTTCTACTTTAAGTTTTGTGTTGTGAAGTTTTCAAGTTTTGGGTAAGGATTCGATGGACTATGGAATAAGGAGTGGCAAGATCCTAAGCTTGGGGATGCCCTGGAAGGCATCCCCTTTCGTCTTCGTTCATCGGTAACTTTACTTGGAGCTATATTTTTATTCGCCACATGATATGTGTTTTGCTTGGAGCGTTAATTTATTTTGTTAGGATTTGCTTGCTGTTATTTAGAACAATGTTTTGCATCTTTCATTTCAATAAAAGTGGCATTGATAGTCTTTACTATGCCTATTTTAGAAGTCCACATGTTGCTGTTTGAAAACAGAAAGTTTACCGCTGTTGCAATAATTCCCTAGAAAAGTCAGAATGTGATAAAATGTTGAAACCTTTTGAATGTTAAGCTCTGATAAATTTACTACAGTGGGAATTTTATTTCATAATTTTTGGAGCTAGGGAAGTATGGATGTTGCAGCATTCTTTACAGACTATCCTGTTTAGGCAGATTGCTGTTATGTTTGCATATGGTTGCTTCTTTAATGATTCTATTTGAGGATAGGACTATTAAATATGCAGAGGCATTTAGTATGCAATGTTTAATAATAATTTTAGTTATTTGCTATAGTAGAGTATGATAAGGTTTTTGCAATGGTTTATACTAACTTATCTCATGAGTCCTTGTTGAGTATTGTGTGGATGAAGCTTTTGAGATTTGGGGAGACCGTGATATGAGAGGAATCAAGGAGACACAAAAGCTCAAGCTTGGGGATGCCGAAGGCACCCCAAGATAATATTTCAAGAAGTCTCAAGTGTCTAAGCTTGGGGATGCCCCGGTTGGCAACCCACCTTTCTTCTTCAACAACTATTGGTTAGTATCGGTTGATCCTAAGTTTTTGCTTTTTCACATGATGTTTGCTATTCTTAGAATGTCATTTTCTTTTGCTTTGCTTGTTGTTTGAATAGAATACCAAGATCTGAAATTATTAAATGTTAGAGAGTCTTCACATAGTTGCATAATTATTCGACTACTCATTGATCTTCACTTATATCTTTCAGAGTAGTTTGTCATTTGCTCTAGTGCTTCACTTATATCTTTTTAGAGCACGGTGGTAGTTTTATTTTGAAGAAATAGATGAACTCTCATGCTTCACTTATATTATTTTGAGAGTCTTAATAGCATGGTAATTTACTAAAATCCTAATATGCTAGGTATTCAAGAATAATAAAATTCTCTTATGAGTGTGTTGAATACTATGAGAAGTTTGATACTTGATAATTGTTTTGAGATATGGAGATGGTGATATTAGAGTCATGCTAGTTGAGTAGTTGTGAATTTGAGAAATACTTGTGTTGAAGTTTGTGATTCCCGTAGCATGCACGTATGGTGAACCGTTATGTGATGAAGTCAGAGCATGATTTCTTTATTGATTGTCTTCCTTATGAGTGGCGGTCGGGGACGAGCGATGGTCTTTTCCTATCAATCTATCCCCCTAGGAGCATGCGCGTAGTACTTTGTTTGATAACTAATAGATTTTTGCAATAAGTATGTGAGTTCTTTATGACTAAGGTTGAGTCCATGTATTATACGCACTCTCACCCTTCCACCATTGCTAGCCTCTCTAGTACCGCGCAACTTTCGCCGGTACCTTAAACCCACCATATACCCTCCTCAAAACAGCCACCATACCTACCTATTATGGCATTTCCATAGCCATTCCGAGATATATTGCCATGCAACTTTCCACCGTTCCATTTGTTATGACACGCTTCATCATTGTCATATTGCTTTGCATGATCATGTAGTTGACATTGTATTTGTGGCAAAGCCACCGTTCATAATTCTTCCATACATGTCACTCATGAGTCATTGCACATCCCGGTACACCGCCGGAGGCATTCATATAGAGTCCTATCTTTTCCTAAGTATCGAGTTGTAATTCTTGTGTTGTAAGAAAATAAAAGTGTGATGATCATCATTATTAGAGCATTGTCCCAGTGAGGAAAGGATGATGGAGACTATGATTCCCCCACAAGTTGGGATGAGACTACAGACGAAAATAAATAAATAAATAAATAAATAAATAAAAGAGGCCAAAGAAGCCCAAATAAAAAAAGAGAAAAGAGGCCATAAAAAAAGAGAAGGCCCAAATAAAAAAATAAAAAAATAAAAAAATGAGAGAAATAGAGAGAAGGGACAATGCTACTATCCTTTTACCACACTTGTGCTTCAAAGTAGCACCATGATCTTCATGATAGAGAGTCTCCTATGTTGTCACTTTCATATACTAGTGGGAATCTTTCATTATAGAACTTGGCTTGTATATTCCAATGATGGGCTTCCTCAAAATGCCCTAGGTCTTCGTGAGCAAGCAAGTTGGATGCACACCCACTTAGTTTGTTTTTGAGCTTTCATACACGTATAGCTCTAATGCATCCGTTGCATGGCAATCCCTACTCATTCACATTGATATCTATTGGCGGGCATCTCCATAGCCCATTGATACGCCTAGTCGATGTGAGACTATCTTCTCCCTTTTTGTCTTCTCCACAACCACCATTCTATTCCACCTATAGTGCTATGTCCATGGCTCACGCTCATATATTGCGTGAAGATTGAAAAAGTTTGAGAACATCAAAAGTATGAAACAATTGCTTGGCTTGTCATCAGGGTTGTGCATGATTTAAATATTTTGTGTGGTGAATATGGAGCATAGCCAGACTATATGATTTTGTAGGGATAGCTCTCTTTGGCCATGTTATTTTGAGAAGACACAATTGCTTAGTTAGTATGCTTGAAGTGTTATTATTTCTATGTCAATATGAACTTTTGTCTTGAATCTTATGGATCTGAATATTCTTGCCACAATTAAGAAGAATCACATTGAAATTATGCCAAGTAGCACTCCGCATCAAAAATTCTGTTTTTATCATTTACCTACTCGAGGACGAGCAGGAATTAAGCTTGGGGATGCTGATACGTCTCCAACGTATCTATAATTTTTGATTGCTCAATGCTATATTATTTACTATTTCGAATGATTATGGGCTTTATTATACACTTTTATATCATTTTTGGGACTAACCTATTAACCCAGAGCCTAGTGCCAGTTTCTGTTTTTACCCTGTTTTAGGGTTTCGAAGAAAAGGAAAATCAAACGGAGTCCAATTGACCTGAAACTTCATGGAACTCATTTTTGGAAGGAAAGAAGCCCAGAAGACTTGGAGTGCACGTCGGGGGATCTGCGAGGAGGTCACGAGGCAGGGGGGCGCGCCCTCCACCCTCGTGAGCCCCTCGTGGCCCCCCTGACGTACTTCTTCTGCCTATATATCTCCATATACCCTAAAAACATCAGTGAGCACAATAGATCGGGAGTTCCGCCGCCAGAAGCCTCTGTAGCCACCGAAAACCAATCTAGACCCGTTCCGGCACCCTGCCGGAGGGGGTAATCCTTCTCCGGTGGCCATCTTCATCATCTCGGTGCTCTCCATGATGAGGAGGGAGTAGTTCTCCCTCAGGGCTGAGGGTATGTACCAGTAGCTATGTGTTTGATCTCTCTATCTCGTGTTCTTGATTTGGCACGATCTTGATGTATCGCGAGCTTTGCTATTATAGTTGGATCTTATGTTTCTCCTCCCCCTCTTCTCTCTTGTAATGAATCGAGTTTCCCCTTTGAAGTAATCTTATCGGATTGAGTCTTTAAAGATTTGAGAACACTTGATGTATGTCTTGCCGTGGATATCTGTGGTGACAATGGGATATCACGTGATTCACTTGATGTATGTTTTGGTGATCAACTTGCGGGTTCCGCCCATGAATCTATGCATAGGGGTTGGCACACGTTTTCGTCGTGATTCTCCGGTAGAAACTTTGGGGCACTCTTTGAGGTCCTTTGTGTTGGTTGAATAGATGAATCTGAGATTGTGTGATGCATATCGTATAATCATGCTCACGGATACTTGAGGTGACATTGGAGTATCTAGGTGACATTAGGGTTTTGGTTGATTTGTATCTTAAGGTGTTATTCTAGTACGAACTCTAGGGCTGTTTGTGACACTTACAGGAATAGCCCAACGGATTGATTGGAAAGAATAACTTTGAGGTGGTTTCGTACCCTACCATAATCTCTTCGTTTGTTCTCCGCTATTAGTGACTTGGGAATGACTCTTTGTTGCATGTTGAAGGAGAGTTATGTGATCCAATTATGATATTATTGTTGAGAGGACTTACACTAGTGAAAGTATGAACCCTAGGCCTTGTTTACTATCATTGCAATACCGTTTACGCTCACTTTTATCATTAGTTACCTTGCTGTTTTTATAATTTCAGATTACAAATACCTTTATCTACTATCCATATACCACTTGTTTCACCATCTCTTCACCGAACTAGTGCACCTATACAATTTACCATTGTATTGGGTGTGTTGGGGACACAAGAGACTCTTTGTTATTTGGTTGCAGGGTTGCTTGAGAGAGACCATCTTCATCCTACGCCTCCTACGGATTGATAAACCTTAGGTCATCCACTTGAGGGAAATTTGCTACTGTCCTACAAACCTCTGCACTTCGAGGCCCAACAACGTCTACAAGAAGAAGATTGTGTAGTAGACATCACTCTCCTAACTGTTGGGGAACGTAGTAATTTCAAAAATTTCCTACGCACACAGAGGATCATGGTGATGCATAGAAACGAGAGGGGAGAGTGTGTCCACGTACCCTCGTAGAACGAAAGCGGAAGCGTTAGCACAATGCGGTTGATGTAGTCGTACGTCTTCACGATCCGACCGATCAAGTACCGAACGTACGACACCTCCGAGTTTAGCACACATTCAGCTCGATGACGTCCCGCGAACTCCGATCAGGTAGAGCTTCAGAGGAGAGTTCCGTCAGCACGACGGCGTGATGACGGTGATGATGTTGCTACCGACGCAGGGCTTCGCCTAAGCACCACTACGATATGACCGAGGTGGAATATGGTGGAGGGGGGCACCGCACACGGCTGGGAGAGATCAGAAGATCAACTTGTGTGTTTAGAGGTGCCCCCCTGCCCCCGTATATAAAGGAGGGAGGGAGAGGCCGATCCTAGAGGGGCGCGCCAAGTGTGGGGAGTCCTACTAGGACTCCCAAGTCCTAGTAGGATTCCTATTTCCTTTCCGGAGTAGGAGAGAAGGAAAGAGGGGGAGAGGAAAAGGAAAAGGGGGCTGCACCCCTTGTCTAATTTGGACCAGAGGGGGGGCGTGCGCCTCCTTCCTTTTGGCATCTCTCCTCTATTCCCGTATGGCCCAATAAGGCCCAATACTTCTCCCGGTGAATTCCCGTAACTGCCCGGTACTCCGAAAATACCCGAATCGCTCGGAACCTTTCCGATGTCCGAATATAGTCGTCCAATATATCGATCTTTACGTCTCGAACATTCCAAGACTCCTCGTCATGTCCCCGATCTCATCCGAGACTCCGAACTACCTTCGGTACATCAAATCACATAAACTCATAATACCATTGTCACCGAAACTTTAAGCGTGCGGACCGTACGGGTTCGAGAACTATGTAGACATGACTGAGCCACGTCTCCGGCCAATAACCAATAGCGGAACCTGGATGCTCATATTGGTTCCCACATATTCTACGAAGATCTTTATCGGTCAAACCGCATAACAACATACGTTGTTCCCTTTGTCATCGGTATGTTACTTGCCCGAGATTCGATCGTCGGTATATCAATACCTAGTTTAATCTCGTTACTGGCAAGTCTCTTTACTCGTTCCGTAATACATCATCCCGTAACTAACTCATTAGTTACAGTGCTTGCAAGGCTAATAGTGATGTGCATTACCGAGTGGGCCCAGAGATACCTCTCCGACAATCGGAGTGACAAATCCTAATCTCGAAATACGCCAACCCAACAAGTACCTTTGGAGACACCTGTAGAGCACCTTTATAATCACCCAGTTACGTTGTGACATCTGGTAGCACACAAAGTGTTCCTCCAGTAAACGAGAGTTGCATAATCTCATAGTCATAGGAACATGTATAAGTCATGGAGAAAGCAATAGCAACAAACTAAATGATCAAGTGCTAAGCTAACGGAATGGGTCAAGTCAATCACATCATTCTCCTAATGATGTGATCCTGTTAATCAAATGACAACTCATGTCTATGGTTAGGAAACTTAACCATCTTTGATTAATGAGCTAGTCAAGTAGAGGCATACTAGTGACACTATGTTTGTCTATGTATTCACACATGTATTATGTTTCCGGTTAATACAATTCTAGCATGAATAATAAACATTTATCATGAAATAAGGAAATAAATAATAACTTTATTATTGCCTCTAGGGCATATTTTCTTTAGTCTCCCACTTGCACTAGAGTCAATAATCTAGATCACATCACCATGTGATTAACATCGATAGTTCACATCATCATGTGTGACGGTGTCATGGACTAGGGGGTACTCACCACGTCGTCTCCCGATCTATTAGATTGGGCCGAGGCCCCCCATGGCCATATACTCATGGGCCAGTTCGGACAGCTGCCGCATACAAGGAAGATTTCACAAAGACTTGGCGATCAAGACAAGGACTTCTCCCCACCGGCGTATTCGGCTAGGACTCTTGTTAACCTAGGCCTCTGGTGCATTATATAAACCAGGGCCAGGCTAGTCGATAGAATATACAACATACACAACAACAATCATAGCATAGGCTAGCTTCTAGGGTTTAGCCTCTCCGATCTCGTGGTAGATCAACTCTTGTAATACCCATATCATCAAGAATAAATCGAGCAGGACGTAGGGTTTTACCTCCATCAAGAGGGCCCGAACCTGGGTAAAACTTCGTGTTCCCTGCCTCCTGTTACCATCGATCCTAGACGCACAATTCGGGACCCCCTACCCAAGATCCGCCGGTTTTGACACCGACATTGATGCTTTCATTGAGAGTTCCGCTGTGTGATCGATAAAAGGATCGATGGCTCGCCTGCAGATCAACTGCGACTTCGGCGTCTTCGTCACCAGTTCGACTGGTCACCTTGGTTCGACCAAGAATTGCACCCCGTGTTCGGATCACCATGTTCGGACGAGGGCCTTCATCAAACATCAACTCCGATCTCTATCAATATCACGGAGAAATCATCTATGGAGCTCGGGGGCTCAACGTCAACATTGCCCTCAAGTGACCGTGTTGTTTTTTGGGACAGCGAACTCGTATCTGCCGCCACCACCTCCTCGAGTATCGCTTTGATGATCGCTTTGGTGGAATTATGTGGAATTGAGTCTATAACAACCCTGGAAAATTTCGTCGAGTTCCGATGGAGGAATCTCTGGCAATCCATGATATACCGGAGCCGTGTCAAATCTGTACGGGAATTTGGATGAGTTTATGGCGTGGTGTCCAGCTTCTAGCCTGGACGTCCTTTGGAAGATCCAACCGTTGATCGGCTACGGAATTCCTATATCTACCACCTCTCAAAATTTCAGCTCGATCAGACCGTCCAAACTCCGGGAACCTTCCGATTAGTGCATCACTTTTCGGATATGTTTTCTGCGCGAAAACGAATCTGACCCGAGTTCATCTTTTTTATGAACGAGATTTCGGACATCCCTTTTGAAGGAAGTTTTGTATGGGGTATTGTGTTTTGTTCCCGAACACATCCCACTAACTTTAAAATCTTTTGAACATGATTTTCAACATCATGCTAGTGTCAAACCAGTCCGGCAATATTACTCCACGGCTGCCGACCTGCGCTAGACACGTCATCACTTTAGCTGAGCTCAACTTCTTTGGATCATCATCTCGGCAAGCCGAACAAGAGTCCGGCATCGCGAAGGATAAATCATCATCAACATCGCCGCCCCACGAATTACACGGAGCGGGCATACCGGCATCGCCGCACGGTCGCTTCATCAAGCCGGCATCGACCACGTCACGACCTGCATCGACAGGGCCGCACTATTGCTTCTTCAAGCTGGTGTCCATCACGCCAACCTACTTCGACTCATCGGCTGACGTCGAGGCTTCGACATCTCGTATGGACCGGGGGCTTCGCCATCTCTTCATCAACCTACTCCGGACACTTCGGCGTCACTAGCCGACCAGCTCCGTCACGTTAGCTGGGCCGAGGGCTTTGCCTTGGCGAGTCAACCTTTACCAGCATTGCCATGCCGTCGTTTTATCGCCCATCAGGCAATGGGTGTGCGGAGCGAGTCCCAATTTTGGGAATCACCTTCCTTCGATTGCTACAACAAATAAACCAAGTGCTATTAATCCCAGTATTTTTTGCTTGTTTGGGTTCATTTTTCCCAAGGAACTATTACTCTGGTTTGTCCATGATATGTACACAGTTCTATCAAATGGTGACCGCATTAACGAGGTCGCGTGGTGGTTCGATCAGTTCCCATACATAGTCCAGCGAATGCCGCATCCGGAGCTCAGACCGACCTGTGAATTCAGGCTTTGCCACGCCTTTACTACATCACGCCGACGCCCTGCATCGACATTGACTTCGGCGCCAGGCCATATTTCTTCTATTCCTCACTTTGCATAAATTATTTATTTTGCAACATTTTTTTAATTATCATTATTACCATTATCTCCGGTTTGCACTATTTTTTGTGCACAAGAAAATGATCCCGGGACTTCGGCGTCACTCTACCGGTCTGCATTGACCGTGCTATGTCACCACTTCGGCGTGTCGAGCTCTCCGCTCTGCCACCTCGGGACCAGCTTGGGGGATGGAACCTTGCCCCGCATCAAGCTCGGACCGCGTCATCAATACCGAACACATTAACCAGCTAAGTCGCTTTCATGTTCAAAGCTTTAATTTCTAACTTGTGTTCGGTTCGACCAAGCATTATACTTTTTTGGAAAAAAGTTGTTTGTAAAAAATTTCATTGTCCAAACTTTGTTTGTGACGCATAAATTCAAATACCCAATTCATTTGGGGGCTTCCTTCATGAAGCTTTTCCACTTGCATATGATTATACTTGTACGGCTTCGTTCCTTGTTCGTGTATTATGCCACAATATGCACCATATTGACTTAAGCGATTTGCAAGCTGGGTTGCCTCGCTCCTGTGTTTATCCCTACATTCCCGATTGTTCGGCTAGGGAGTAAAGGGAGCACCTCTGCGATTGTCACGATCGGGTCGCCCGAGCCGGACCTCAGACTGGGTGAAGCCGAAAGCTAGCGCTCTTATAGTTTTCAATGATGGTCGGCACACAACGGAACTCATGAGTACAAAAAATCTATTGCACAAGTCTCATAATAACAATGAGCACCGAAGAAAGGTATCGGTGGGGGTACTATTTTCTTCGAAGATGCTTCTTACACTTCACGGTAATATAGCATAAGTTCCCTGAGCGCGCTTTGTCTGTTACAGCCTTATGGCCTGATTGCCTGGTTATTGGAAACACCGTCGATATTCTCGACTGATGGAGTACATAACACTTTTCGGTCCTTGACCGAAGAGGGAGAAGCTGACGGTCGGTTAAGACGCGTTTAAAGTTCGGTTGAACATAGATATGATATAAGTACTTCGGTACATGCAATCATTCTTCTACCCAAGTCACTTGGGGGCTCTTAAGTTTATTTGAGCCATTTTATAATAAGTGTTCTTCTTCTTAGTCGTTGCAAAGTTTTATTATTATTATTTATCACTCCTTTTTTCGACATGAGTGTGCGGTCACTAGCCGGGGAGCCTAATTTCTCTCTCAAAGCCGCTAGAGTTTAGTTTGCTAAACTGGCCTGATGAGAAGTACTCCGCCCTCGGGATAGGAGGTCGAAGCCGTAGGCTGACCCGCTCGAAGTCTTGAGATAGGATGTATCATGTTAAAGCACGACATAAGCACTTCTTTTTTCTAAGACCAACTTTCGGATTGGCACCGAACACTTGATATTGTTCGGACGTCATGTTTTTACTGACGTTTCTTGGTTTTCCAAACTTTTTGGCACTTTTAAACTATTTGTGCTTTTCCAGCATTAGTCTCGCAATGCAACGCCAGACACCTTTAGGGATTCGGCAAAAACATTCTCAGATATTGCTATATATGCATCGGTTTCGAATTGTGTCTTCGGTCAATAGTTGGGTTGCCCGGCTCCTGCACTTGCTTCCTACGTTCCGTTTCGTTCGGCTAGGCGTGCAAAGGGAGAACCACTGCGATTGTGCTTCCAGCTCACATGGTTAAGCACCTCAGTGGAGAAAGCCGAAAACTGACTTTCACAATAAGTGTAAACTGGTCAGCGATCTGATGACTATGTTAAATGATGGGCCATTCATAACATTGGCCGAAGTGTTTATGGCTTGACCCCGACTGTCGCCAAACACTACCGGGGGCTATTAACTGGCCTCCCAAACTAAATCCTCAATATTTTTCTCTTACATTAGAGCTGAGGTTTAATGATCATGCTTAGCATGACCACCCAAAGAAAGGAACCGATAGCGGGACTATTTTCTTTGGAAGACATTTCCTCCGTTAAACAATAATATAACTCTCTACGTACCTTTGTTTATAAAACCGTATGGCCAGATTGCCTTGTTTGTTGTAAATCTTTGCCCTCATAAAGGCTTTATAAAGTAGGACAAACACTCCTCGGCTACTGGTCGAGGAGGTGGAAGCCGATGGTCGGTCAACAAAGTTTTGTACAATGCGGATCTGAGCATTAATGATGTAAAGTACTTGGATACATAGAGTCATTACACGTAATTTGTGATTTTACTATGGATATTGATCCTTAATTCGGCCACCCGTGCCCGCATTAAGGCTCGGGGGCTACTGGGCTTCGGGCTTATTATTTACAAATATTAAAGGGGCACATTGATCCCCTGATCTGGTGTTACCACCCGACCAGTGTCTCGGGGGCTACTGCATTGCTTGTCCAATGCAGAAGATTTTATGTGCAATATAGTTTCTGAGGAGATTTTGATCCTCAGGTTGGTCGGCCGCACCCAACCCGAGTCTCGAGGACTGAGCACGCCGCTTTTAGTGTCCCGAAGTATTCTGCCGAGCTTGGACTTGATCCTCAGGCCGATTTTGCAAATCAACCTGAGTCTCAGCGGCTACTGGGATCAGCGGTCTTACGTCATCCTTCAGGTGCATCTCAGGTTTTAGACCGATACACACCTTGAGGGCTACTGGCTATATATCTCGGCAGAGAATAAATTGCACCAATAAAAAATATTCACAAAAATCGGCCCACATTCGGGGTGGTGCACCACCTCGGAAGCAGACCGGCATAAAGCTCGGGCGCTAGTGGCTGGCTCCATAGAGGGCATTTCCGGCATTAATCTCGGCTAAACTCCTTCAAACTTCTTTGAACCAAGGTTGTTACGACACCTTGGATATAGTCCGGCGTTGGAGCTCGGATACAATCTGGCGTTGGAGCTCGGATACATAGTCCGGCGTTGGAGCTCGGATACATTCCGGCGTTAGAGCTGGGAAGTGATCCGGCGTTGGTGCTCGGTTGCAAAAGATACCTCGAATAGAGTCCGGTGTTGGAGCTCGGACGCAAGAGGACGCTGCCGCCCGGGAACAACTTCAAACTCGAGGTGTGGCATAAAAATAACAAGGCATTGGTAAAGGCCGGAAACTTAAAGGGGCTCCTCGGATACCCGACGTGTAAACTCGTCGAATGCATTTCGGCGATCCTCAAGATCGAAGATAAAGAAGATTTGTTGAACCAGTTTTCAAGACCGACGACCGAAGATGAAGAGCCGTTCAGAAGAATCGAGGAGCGTCCCTAACTTGAAGACCGGTTCAGGGGGCTACTGACGGTGTCATGGACTAGGGGGTACTCACCACATCGTCTCCCGATCTATTAGATTGGGCCGAGGCCCCCCATGGCCGTATACTCATGGGCCAGTTCGGACAGCTGCCGCATACAAGGAAGATTCCACAAAGACTTGGCGATCAAGACAAGGACTTCTCCCCACCGGCGTATTCGGCTAGGACTCTTGTTAACCTAGGCCTCTGGTGCATTATATAAACCAGGGCCAGGCTAGTCGATAGAATATACAACATACACAACAACAATCATAGCATAGGCTAGCTTCTAGGGTTTAGCCTCTCCGATCTCGTGGTAGATCAACTCTTGTAATACCCATATCATCAAGAATAAATCGAGCAGGACGTAGGGTTTTACCTCCATCAAGAGGGCCCGAACCTGGGTAAAACTTCGTGTTCCCTGCCTCCTGTTACCATCGATCCTAGACGCACAGTTCGGGACCCCCTACCCGAGATCCGCCGGTTTTGACACCGACAATGTGATTAACACCCATAGTTCACATCGCCATGTGACCAACACCCAAAGGGTTTACTAGATTCAGTAATCTAGTTCACATTGCTATGTGATTAACACCCAAAGAGTACTTAAGGTGTGATCATGTTTTGCTTGTGAGAGAATCTTAGTCAACGGGTCTTTCACATTCAGATCCGTTATGTATTTTGCAAATTTCTATGTCTACAATGCTCTGCATGGAGCTACTTTAGCTAATTGCTCCCACTTTCAATATGTATCCAGATTGAGACTTAGAGTCATCTGGATCAGTGTCAAAAGTTGCATCGACGTAACCCTTTACGACGAACCTTTTGTCACCTCCATAATCGAGAAACATATCCTTGTTCCAGTAAGGATAAGTTTGACCGATGTCCAGTGATCTACTCCTAGATCACTATTGTACTCCCTTGCCAAACTCAGTGTAGGGTATACAATAGATCTGGTACACAGCATGGCATACTTTATAGAACCTATGGCTGAGGCATAGGGAATGACTTTCATTCTCTTTCTATCTTCTGCCGTTGTCGGGCTTTGAGTCTTACTCAATTTCACACCTTGTAACATAGGTAACAACTCTTTCTTTGACTGTTCCATTTTGAACTACTTCAAAATCTTGTCAAGGTATGTACTCATCGAAAAAACTTATCAAGTGTCTTGATCTATCTCTATAGATCTTGATGCTCAATATGTAAGTAGCTTCACCGAGGTCTTTATTTGAAAAACTCTTTTCAAATACTCCTTTATGCTTTCCAGAAAATTCTACATTATTTTCGATCAACAATATGTCATTTACATATATTTATCAGAAATGCTATAGTGCTCCCACTCACTTTCTTGTAAATACATGCTTCACCACAAGTTTGTATAAAACTATATGCTTTTATCAACTCATCAAAGCGTATATTCCAACTCTGAGATGCTTGCAGCAGTCCATAGATGGATTACTAGAGCTTGCACATTTTGTTAGCACCTTTAGGGTCGACAAAACCTTCTGGTTGCATCATATACAAATCTTCTTAAGAAATCCACGAAGGAATACAATTTCGACATCCATTTGCCAGATTTCATAAAATGCGGCAACTGCTAACATGATTCGGACAGACTTTTAAGCATCGATACGAGTGAGAAAATCTCATCGTAGTCAAAACCTTGAACTTGTCGAAAACACTTTGCGACAATTCTACCTTTGTAGATAGTAACACTACTATCAGCATTCGTCTTCCTCTTGAAGATCCATTTATTCTTAATGACCCACCGATCATTGGGCAAGTCAATCAAAGTCCATACTTTGTTCTCATACATGGATCCAATCTCAGATTTCATGGCCTCAAGCCATTTTGTGGAATCTGGGCTCATCATCGCTTCCTCATAGTTCGTAGGTTTGTCATGGTCAATTAACATGACCTCCGGAACAGGATTACCATACCACTCTGGTGCGGATCTCACTCTGGTTGACCTACGAGGTTCGGTAGTAACTTGATCTGAAGTTACATGATCATCATCGTTAGCTTACTCACTAATTGGTGTAGGAGTCACAGAAACGGATTTTTGTGATGATCTACTTTCCAATAAGGGAGCATGTACAGTTACCTCATGAAGTTCTACTTTCCTCCCACTCACTTCTTTCGAGAGAAACTCCTTCTCTAGAAAGGATCCATTCTCAGCAACGAATGTCTTGCCTTCGGATCTGTGATATAAGGTGTACCCAACTGTCTCCTTTGGGTATCCTATGAAGACACATTTCTCCGATTTGGGTTTGAACTTATCAGGATGAAACTTTTTCTTATAAGCATCGCAACCCCAAACTTTAAGAAATGACAACTTTGGTTTCTTGCCAAACCACAGTTCATACGGTGTCGTCTCAACGGATTTAGATGGTGCCCTTTTTAATGTGAATGCAGCTGTCTCTAATGCATAACCCCAAAACTATAGTGGTTAATCGGTAAGAAAGATCATAGATTGCACTATATCCAATAATAGTACGGTTATGACGTTCAGACACACCATTATCCTGTGGTGTTCCAGGTGGCATGATTTTGTGAAACTATTCCACATTGTTTTAATTGAAGACCAAACTCGTAACTCAAATATTTGTCTCTGCGATCAGATCGTAGAAACTCTATTTTCTTGTCACGATGATTTTCCACTTCACTCTGAAGTTCTTTAAACTTTTCAAATGTTTCAGACTTATGTTTCATCAAGTAGATATACCCATATCTGCTCAAATCATCTCTGAAGGTCAGAAAATAACGATACCTCCCATGAGCCTCAACACTCATCGGACTGCATACATCAGTATGTATTATTTCCAATAAGTCAGTTGCTCGCTCCATTGTTCCGGAGAATGGAGTCTTAGTCATCTTGCCCATGAGGCATGGTTCGCAAGCATCAAAATGATTCATAACCAAGTGATTCCAAAAGCCCATCAGCATGGAGTTTCTTCATGCGCTTTACACCAATATGACCTAAAGGGAAGTGCCACAAATAAGTTGCACTATCATTATTGACTTTGCATATTTTGGCTTCAATATTATGAATATGTGTATCACTACGATCGAGATCCAACAAACCATTTTCATTGGGTGTATGACCATAGAAGGTTTTATTCATGTAAACAGAACAATAATTATTCTCTAACTTAAATGAATAACCGTTTTGCAATAAACATGATCAAATCATATTCATGCTCAACACAAACACAAAATAACATTTATTTAGGTTTAACACTAATCCCGAAAGTATAGGGAGTGTGCGATGATGATCATATCAATCTTGGAACCACTTCCAACACACATCGTCACTTCACCCTTAACTAGTCTCTGTTTATTCTGCAACTCCCGTTGTTACTACTCTTAGCAACTGAACCAGTATCAAATACTGAGGGGTTGCTATAAACACTAGTAAAGTACAAATCAATAACATGTATATCAAATATAGCATTTTTCACTTTGCTATCCTTCTTATCCGCCAAATACTTGGGGCAGTTCCGCTTCCAGTGACCAGTCCCTTTGCAGTAGAAGCACTTAGTCTCAGGCTTAGGTCCAGACTTGGGCTGAGCAGCAACTTGCTTGCCGTTCTTCTTGAAGTTCCCTTTCTTTCCCTTTGCCCTTTTCTTGAAACTAGTGGTCTTGTTAATCATCAACACTTGATGCTCTTTCTTGATTTCTACCTTCATCGATTTCATCATCATGAAAAGCTCGGGAATCGTTTTCATCATCCCTTGCATACTATAGTTCATCACGAAGTTCCACTAACTTGGTGATGGTGACTAGAGAATTCCTTCAATCACTATTTTATCTGGAAGATTAACTCCCACTTGATTCAAGCGATTGTACTACCCAGACAATCTGAACACATGCTCATTGCTTGAGCTATTCTCCTCCATCTTTTAGCTATAGAACTTGTTGGAGACTTCATATCTCTCAACTCGGGTATTTGCTTGAAATGTTAACTTCAACTCCTAGAACATCTCATATGATCCATGACGTTCAAAACGTCTTTGAAGTCCTGATTCTAAGCTGTTAAGCATGGTGCACTAAACTATCAAGTAGTCATCATATTGAGCTAGCTAAACATTCATGACGTCTGCATCTGCTCCTGCAATAGGTCTGTCACCTAGCGGTGCATCAAGGACATAATTCTTCAGTGCAACAATGAGGATAATCCTGAGATCACAGATCCAATCCGCATCATTGCTACTAACATCTTTCAACTTAGTTTTCTCTAGGAACATATCAAAAATAAAACAGAGGAGCTAAACGCGAGCTATTGATCTACAACATAGATATGCTAATACTACCATGACTAAATTCATGATAAATTAAAGTTCAATTAATCATATTACTTAAGAACTCCCACTTAGATAGACATCCCTCTAATCATCTAAGTAATCATGTGATCCAAATCAACTAAACCATGTCCGATCATCACGTGAGATGGAGTAGTTTTCAATGGTGAACATCACTATGTTGATCATATATTCTATATGATTCACGCTCGACCTTTCGGTCTCAGTGTTCCGAGGCCATATCTGCATATGCTAGGCTCGTCAAGTTTAACCTGAGTATTCCGCGTGTGCAACTGTTTTGCACCCGTTGTATTTGAACATAGAGCCTATCACACCCGATCATCACGTGGTGTCTCAGCACGAAGAACTTTCGCAACGGTGCATACTTAGGGAGAACACTTATACCTTGATAATTTAGTGAGAGATCATCTTATAATGCCACCGTCAATCAAAGCAAGATAAGATGCATAAAAGATAAACATCACATGCAATCAATATAAGTGATATGATATGGCCATCATCATCATCTTGTGCTTGTGATCTTCATCTCCGAAGCACCGTCATGATCACCATTGTCACCGGCGCGACACTTTGATCTCCATCGTAGCATCGTTGTCATCTCGCCAACTTATGCTTCTACGACTATCGCTACCGCTTAGTGATAAAGTAAAGCATTACAGAGCGATTGCATTGCATACAATAAAGGGACAACCATATGGCTCCTGCGAGTTGTCGATAACTCGGTTACAAAACATGATCATCTCATACAATAAAATATAGCATCATGCCTTGACCATATCACAACATGCCCTGCAAAAACAAGTTAGACGTCCTCTACTTTGTTGTTGCAAGTTTTACGTGGCTGCTATGGGCTGAGCAAGAACCTTTCTTACCTACGCATCAAAACCACAACGATAGTTTGTCAAGTTAGTGCTATTTAAACCTTCTCAAGGACCGGGCGTAGCCACACTGGGTTCAACTAAAGTTGGAGAAACTGACACCCGCCAGCCACCTGTGTGCAAAGCACGTCGGTAGAACCAGTCTCGCGTAAGCGTACGCGTAATGTCGGTCCAGGCCGCTTAATCCAACAATACCACCGAACCAAAGTATGACATGCTGGTAAGCAGTATGACTTGTATCGCCCACAACTCACTTGTGTTCTACTCGTGCATATAACATCTACGCATAAAACCTGGCTCGGATACCACTGTTGCGCAACGTAGTAATTTCAAAAATTTCCTACGCACACACAGGATCATGGCGATGCATAGCAACAAGAGGGGAGAGTGTGTCCACGTACCCTCGTAGACCGAAAGCGGAAGCGTTAGCACAACGCGGTTGATGTAGTCGTACGTCTTCACGATTCAGCCGATCAAGTACCGAACGTACGACACCTCCGACTTCAGCACATTCAGCTCGATGACGTCCCGCAAACTCCGATCCAGCAGAGCTTCACAGGAGAGTTCCGTCAGCACGACGGCGTGATGACGGTGATGATGTTGCTACCAATGTAGGGCTTCGCCTAAGCACCGCTACGATATGACCGAGGTGGAATATGGTGGAGGGGGGCACCGCACACGGCTGGGAGAGATCAACATATCAACTTGTGTGTTTAGAGGTGCCCCCTGCTCCCGTATATAAAGGAGGGAGGGAGAGGCCGGCCCTAGAGGGGGCGCGCCAAGTGTGGGGAGTCTTACTAGGACTCCCAAGTCCTAGTAGGATTCCTCTTTCCTTTCCGGAGTAGGAGAGAAGGAAAGAGGGGGAGAGGAAAAGGAAAAGGGGGCTGCACCCCTTGTCCAATTCGGACCAGAAGGGGGGCGCGTGCCTCCTTACTTTTGGCCTCTCTCCGCTATTCCCGTATGGCCCAATAAGGCCCAATACTTCTCCCGGTGAATTCCCGTAACTCCCTAGTACTCCGAAAATACCCGAATCACTCGGAACCTTTACGATGTCCGAATATAGTCGTCCAATATATCGATCTTTACGTCTCGACAATTTCGAGACTCCTTGTCATGTCCCCGATCTCACCCGGGACTCTGAACTACCTTCGGTACATCAAATCACATAAACTCATAGTACCATCGTCACCGAAACTTTAAGCGTGCGGACCCTATGAGTTCGAGAACTATGTAGACATGACCGAGGCACGTCTCCGGCCAATAACCAATAGCGGAACCTGGATGCTCATATTGGTTCTCACATATTCTACGAAGATCTTTATCGGTCAAACCGCATAACAACATACGTTGTTCCCTTTGTCATCGGTATGTTACTTGCCCGAGATTCGATCGTCGGTATCTCAATACCTAGTTCAATCTTGTTACTGGCAAGTCTCTTTACTCGTTCCGTAATACATCATCCCGTAACTAACTCATTAGTTACAGTGCTTGCAAGGCTTATAGTGATGTGCATTACCGAGTGGGCCCAGAGATACCTCTCCGACAATCAGAGTGGCAAATCCTAATCTCGAAATACGCCCACCCAACAAGTACCTTTGGAGACACCTGTAGAGTATCTTTATAATCACCCAGTTACGTTGTGACATTTGGTGGCACACAAAGTGTTCATCCGGTAAACGGGAGTTGCATAATCTCATAGTCATAGGAACATGTATAAGTCATGAAGAAAGCAATAGCAACAAACTAAACGATCAAGTGCTAAGCTAACGGAATGGGTCAAGTCAATCACATCATTCTGCTAATGATGTGATCCCATTAATCAAATGACAACTCATGTCTAAGGTTAGGAAACTTAACCATCTTTGATTAATTAGCTAGTCAAGTAGAGGCATACTAGTGACACTATGTTTGTCTATGTATTCACACATGTATTATGTTTCTGGTTAATACAATTCTAGCATGAATAATAAACATTTATCATGAAATAAGGAAATAAATAATAACTTTGTTATTGCCTCTAGGGCATATGTCCTTCACTAACCACTCCGCCACGACCCACGTCGTCAATCAGTGCGGTGTCAAGCCGCAAAGTGAGTAAGTGGCAGCCATTCGCCACATGGAGGCCTCTTTCTACCGAAAATGTCTACAGATGACACCCATTTTGCGACGTGTCAAGCGAGCAGGCGTGGAGCTAGCGAAACAGCCCAGCAAGGCTTGCTGGGTAACCAATGACGTGATGTTAAGTGGTGCATTTAATGCACCCTGTCAGCCTACAGAGTTAGGTATGATAGCACTGTTTATTATCTTATCAGTGCATAATGACTACTTTGCCATTGTGGTGACCCCTTAATCTATAAAAGGAGGCCCATGGCAACTGTAGAAAGGGTTAGAAGGTTGGACAACTCACACACCCATACATGCATAGCCACTACCACCCCTGCCGGGCAAGTGTACTACGCTCCACCACCACTCTTCCACCATCAATCGACCAAAGCGGGAGTAGGGTTTTACGCCTCACGGCAGCCCAAACCTAGTTAAAATTGCCTGTGTGATCTCTATTGTGCTGCCCCATGCTCGTCTGCTCTTTGTGCAACGCGACGTCCCCCTGCCAAACCAGCAAGGGGCCTTATGGTCCCATAGGTGGCTGTGGTTTCCCACGATATCTTTGGCGTTCCAGGTAGGGGGATCGCTTGCGCGAACCCGAAGGTGTGTGCAACACGTCATCTTCATCACCGTCTTCACCATCGACAGCGCCATCGACCATGGAGCCCAAGAAGAAATCTGGCGCTTCGGCTCATCCATCTACCTCGAAAGCTCCGCCGCCCGCTGATAACCCACAAGTATAGGGGATTGCAACAATTTTTGATAAGTAAGAGTGTCGAACCCAACGAGAAGCGAAAGGCAGAACAAATATTCCCTCAAGTTCTAGCAACCACCGATAAAACTCTACGCACGCTTGATGTTCGCTTTACCTAGAACAAGTATGAAACTAGAAGTACTTTGTAGGTATTTTTGGATAGGTTTGCAAGATAATAAAGAGCATGTAAATAAAAAGTAGGGGCTCTTTAGATAAAGACACAACTAAGTTAGGTTTAGTAAAGAGCTTGTTGTTACAAGAAAGTTATTTGTCCCTAGGCAATCGATAACTAGACCGGTAATCATTATTGCAATTTTATATAAGGGAGAGGCATAACCTAACATACTTTCTCTACTTGGATCACATGCACTTATGATTGGAACTCTAGCAAGCATCTGCAACTACTAAAGATCATTAAGGTAAAACCCAACCATAGCATTAAAGCATCAAGTCCTCTTTATCCCATACGCAACAACCCCCTTACTCGGGTTTTGTCAGGACCCCGATCCTAAGTCACACCGATCTAGCCTGTAACACATCATATCACTTGCGGCCTCATGCACGGTATTCCCACGGGTGCCACCTTACCTGGCCCGGGACCGTTTGCGCCTTTTGGCTCACGTATATGATAGTGTCGCTAGCATCCATATGGCAAGGAACCCAGGCCGACATGGCTAGTCGTGAACCCAAAGCGGCACTAACCCATGGGGACAGGCATACATGAATCAACTTCGAGCATGTCGGTCAACAGCGTGTGAATCCGGCTGTAGCACTGGGCTAACAGGAATCCGGTAACCCGGGCTGTAGCAGGCTAGGCAGGACTCCGGATGTCACCGCGTGACATTTCCCCGAAGGGACAGACACAGGAACGAAGTGAAACACATGCCGGCCAGTCAAGTGTCCTGAGCAGTAGTGCTGGGCTAGCAGGACTCCGGTGAACTGGGCTGTAGCGGACTACTATGGCTCAAGGAAGCACTAGACTACATTTCCCCATAAGAGAGGCCGCCAAGGATAAACAACTAGATTGTTGGATCTCACACATACCAAGCATTTCAATCATACACACAATATGCTCGATATGTGTAAATACAACATGGCATCACAACATAACTCTACGACTCAAAGTATTTATTCATTAGGCTCCGAGGAGCGAGATATTACAAACATGGGTCTTATGACCCAACATACAGAGCATACAAGCAACAAGCACATGCGTAAGCTTAACTTGTCTGAGTACAGACAACTACAAATGAAGAAGGCTGAGAAGCCTGACTATCTACCAGATCCTGCCGAGGGCACAAGATCGTAGCTGAGGTATCAAGCTAAACGTCGAAGTCCACGCGGAACTACTAGCGAGACTGACGTCTCTCTGCAAAACATAAAATAGGCAAACGTGAGTACAAATGTACCCAGCAAGACTTACGTCAGAACTAGCTACATATGCATCAGTATCAGTAAAGGGGGTGGTGGAGTTTGACTGCAGCAAGCCAGCTTTGACTCGGTGGCTATCCTGAACTACGACAGCAAGTAACTCTTTTGAGGTGGCGCACACAAGTCCACATATTCACCATATCAATACTCCACTATGGATTCGCTCCCGTCTCCCTACGAGAAGGCCATCCATAGCACTCACACTTATCTTGTGAGTTTTAGAGTATCCACTTCAAGTTATCTATGAACTATGCAAGGGGTCCAAGTTTCCATATCCGAGGAATCCGGCTATTCGAATAGATAATGATAACCCTGCAGGGGTGTACTTCTTCACACACGCTCCCACCACTTACCGTCGTTTACACGACATGTACTCAGCAACCTTCAAGCGGAAGCCCAACGAGGGTGTCGGGCACGGCCTACCTAAACACTCAAGTCTCTAGTCCAGGTTTATCACCTATCCAGGTTCCATCCGCAGGGAGTCCGGCCGAGGTTTCCACATACGGCCCCGAACGACGTGTACAGGGTTCCGAGACACCAAACGGGCGCCCGGCATGCCCGGCCATGGTGTATCTACCGCATCATAGCCCACCCCTAGGGTCAGCGCTACGCACGGCCGCCAACACATAACCTACAAACACCAGAAACTAGTTGCAACTCCTGGACAGAGTACTAGGGTGATTAAGAAGCCGAGAGGGTCAATTAAGGATCCCAATGAGTGGTAGTAGCTGTTCATGGATCACAGACACAGAACTCGGTTCCTAAGAACGGTTTCAATGAGACAGCCCACCATGTACTCCTACATGGCCTCTCACCACTACCTTTACCAAATCGTGTTCACACACTTAGCTCACACACAGTAGGACATGTTCATCACCATTCCAATTCATTCCCGATGAATCAGACCCGACACAACTCTATGCAATAGCAGGCATGACAAACAAGCATGAATGAGTAGGCACATCAGGGCTCAAACAACTCCTACTCATGCTAGTGGGTTTCATCTATTTACTGTGGCAATGACAGGTCATGCAAAGGATAAAGGGGTTCAGCTACCGCAGCAAGTAACAGATGAATCGTTGTTGTCCTAATGCAGTAAAAGAGAGCAGGAGCGAGAGAGTGGGATTGTATCGGAATAAACAAGGGGGTTTTGCTTGCCTGGCACTTCTGAAGATAACATTGAGTCTTCATCAGTGTCAACGATCACAGCGTCGGAGCAACGTCTACCGAGAGGGGACAATTACCGGCAAACAAGGAAGAACACAATCAATGTGATGCAACAATATGATGCATGATCATGACATGGCAATATGCTGTTGATTGAGCTAATGCAACTAGAAACAAGTTAAATGGAGTTGGTTTGAACACTAGGTTCAAAATCAAATTCAAACTATGAATTCAAATAGTGCATTATCATGTTTTGGACTAAACAGTGAGGTTAAGTTGTTCAAACATGCATGAAAATGCCATATTCAGATTCCTTGAATTTTTCTGATAATTTTTCATATATAATTTATTTCATTTGGAGTTATAGATTATTTTCTATGATTTTTAGAAGTTTTAGCTGTTTTTTGAAATAAATAAATCATTTCTGATTTATTTAAAATCCCAGAAAAGCTTTACTGCGTCAGCATTGCGCAAGGGTGATGTCAGCGGGTCAACTGGTCGGCCAGGTCAAACCTGACCTGCGGGACCATATGTCATTGACTCAGCTAATTAATATGGTTAATTAACCTTAAATTAAGCCTAACTAAAATGTCAGTGGGGTCGGGGCCCACATGTCAGCGGCTAACCTAACTAAATTAGTGTTAGTTTAACTCCTAATCTAGGTTTGACCAGGGGGCGGGGCCCACGTGGTCAAATGGGTCAACCCCACCGGCGACATGACGCCGGCGAGGCCCGAGACGGCGGCGCGGCTCGGAAACGCAGCACAGGCGACGAAACGAGCGGCGGAGGGCATTCGCGGGGAGCTGGAGCTCTCCCGCATCCAGCGCAGCAAGCAGCAGCAGCTAGGGTGGCCGGGGTTGTGCGCGGCGTCGACCTCGGCGACGGCCGGAGTTTGGGCACACTCGGGAACGGGGCTGCGGTGGCCGTGGAGTGGTGTGCTTAGCTCCTATGGCACCTACGCGGCGCGGTGAGCACGTGGGTGTGCTCAGTTGGGAGCTTCGACGACTGTGGCCACGGCGGCGAGAAGCTCGGGCGGCGGAGTGGTTCGGTCTCCGGCAGAGCAACGGCTACAGCGTGCAAATGGAGCACAAAGGAGGGGTGTTCGGGTCAGTGGCTCACGGCGAGTCGGACGAGCAAGTCGGCGAGCTCGGGGACGCGGAGATGGCGGCGAATCGAAGGTGAGGTTGTCGGCGGGCGAAGGTAGAAGACGAGCTCGGGGACGACGCTACAGGGCTCCCGCGGTCGAATGGGTTGGTGTAGATGACGCAGAAGGCGATGGCGGTTCCTCTGGAAGCAACAGCGAGGTGCGGGGTGGACGATGTCCCCGGTGGTGCTCGTCGGCGCTCTCGGGTGCCCGTGGTCGAACACGGGAGAGGAAGCAGAGGAGGGGGAGGGAGTCCAGAGCGAGAGAGGGGGAGTGAGAGGGGGTCAGGGGTGTCGTGGTGGCGACCAGGCAGTCGAGGGGGGGGGGCACGTAGGCAGGGAGGAGCCAGCGCGGCTCGCCGACCATCGGGCACGCAGCTGCTTCTCCTCCTGGCAGGAGGAAGAAGACAGTGCTGCCCCTGGTGGGCCGGGCTGGCTTTGGCCAGCAGGCCACTACAGTGGTGAGCTGCACGGTAAGGTTCCTCTTTTTTTTAATTATGTTTTCTATTTATTTCCTCTGTTTTGATTTAGGTTTAAAACTAAACCAATTTTGTTGCTTCTGTAAATTATTGTATGGACTAGAGATATTACTCTGGAGCCCCACAATAATTTCCAAAATTATTGGACATGTATTTCTTTTATAACAGAAATAAATCCAATTAAAATACATTATGGTTTAATTCAAAATGCCCAAATTAATTACCCTTAATGCCCTAAAATATTGGTTTGAACTTTTACCTCTTGCCAATATTTTCAGGGATTAAAGTGAACATTTCCTTGGGCTCATTTGAAGAATTTTTTTTAACTTGCTCATTTTCAAAGATTTCTGAGGCTTTGGGAATTCCCTCAATTCAATTTTCCTTGAATTTAAACATGATGCAACAACCAAGATAGTCCAAGGCCAAGCTGAAGCTAGGGATGTGACAGGTTTGTGTTTCAGTCACTCACGCAACCCACTATAAGCAAATCATAAACGTATTGCAACACCCTACAGCAGGAATCTCTCATGCTTGCGCGACACGGAGAGCACCATAGGACAACATCAATAATAAAACATGCAACTCAAACCAATCTTGATCATCAAATAGCCCATAGGACAAAACGGATCTACTCAAACATCATAGGATAGCCATACATCATTGGGAAATAATATATAGTGTTGAGCACCATGTTTAAGTAGAGATTACAGCGGGTAAGAGAGAGGTTACACCGCTTCATAGAGAGGGGAAGAGTTGGTGATGATGGCGGTGAAGTTGTTGGTGAAGATTGCGGTGATGATGATGGCCCCCGGTGGCACTCCGGCGCCACCGGAAGCGAGGGGGAGAGAGCCCCCCTCCTTCTTCTTCTTCCTTGACCTCCTCCCTAGATGGGAGAAGGGTTTCCCCTTTGTTCCATGGCCTCCATGGCGTGGGAGGGGCGAGAGGCCCTCCGAGATTGGATCTGTCTCTCTGTCTCTCTTTGTTTCTGCGTTCTCAGATTCTTCCCTTTCACCGTTTCTTATATTCCCGAAGATCCGTAACTCCGATTGGACTGAAATTTTAACACGATCTCTATCCGGATATTAGCTTTCTTGCGGCAAAAGAAGGGCATCAACTACATTACGGGGTGGCCACGAGGATCAGGGACGCGCCCCCTGCCTCGTGGGCCCCTCGAGCATCGTCTCGCATGGATTTTTCTTCCCAAAAATCATATATATTCCAAAAAGAATCTCCGTTAGTTTTTATTATGTTTGGACTCCGTTTGATATGGATATTCTGCGAAACAAAAAACATGCAACAAATAGGAACTGGCAGTGGGCACTGGATCAATATGTTAGTCCCAAAAATAGTATAAAAAGTTGCCCAAAGTATATGAAAGTTGTAGAATATTGGCATGGAACAATCAAAAATTATAGATACGACAGAGATGTATCACCCGCGACCTCTAATGCTGCGGGGGACGCGGAGGCACGCGAGGAGGTGGACGCTGCTAGGGACGTGGTCGGGGCAAGCGACACCGTCACCACTTCCCCTGTGGCCGACACAGGAGTGGGAGACATCAGAGGAGAACAACATCAGCAACGCCCCAACGGCCATGCTCCACAAGGTACGGGTGAGGGGGTTACTCCATCCGCGCTCCCTCCTCTCACCGACGGGCAGAGCCATAGCAACGGCGCTCGGTCCGGGGTTAACCGCCGCCCTCCGATCGCTCCCACAACTGGAACGACCGTAGTTCATGCGCCTCCCCCGGGACGGGTCGACCAAGTTGCTGCACCCGACGGAGCCGCTGGCCCTTGAGCGCCTTCACCGCACCCCCATGCCGTCCAGGTGGCCGCTCCGCAACATCGGGGGTGCGGTGCTGCCGCTGCTGGCACCGTCAGGAGCCGAGCGATGGTGCGATCTACTTCATCATCACCCATGCCAAGTACAACCACGGAGGCCATGGTGTAGGCTCAGCTGCTGCTGAGGTTTCCGCCAGTGGCCGAGCAGATGCACGAATGGCGTGCCACCATCCAACTTCTGCTCGATTTCGCCGAGGCTGGGGGCTCACAGTGAGCTGGTCTGCCACGGCCTCCCCAAACGACGACGACTCGTGTTGCTGGCCGCACGGAAGGGGCTACCCTCATGGTGCAGTGCCCACCGCGGCAGCCAGTGCGAGTGCAGCAGAGTCAAGACCCTGACGATGTCTCGATGGCCTCCTTCGACCCTCGAGCGCGTCCAGGCTGGCGGCGAGTGTCGGTGTCAAAACCGGCTAATCTCGGGTAGGGGGTCCCGAACTATGCGTCTGAGGATCGAAGGTAATAGGAGACAAAGGGGACACGATGTTTACCCAGGTTCGGGCCCTCTTAATGGAGGTAAAACCCTACTTCCGGCGTTGATCTACCTCGAGATCATAATGGCTAAACCCTAGATGTCTAGCCTATATGAATTCTGATCATCTCCATGGACTAACCCCTTCGGTTTCTATAGACACCGGAAGGGCCTAGGGTTGTACAAAGTCAGTTTACAGAGGAAGGAAACTATACATCTAGACGCCAATCCTACCATACATGCAAAGGAGAGCCCTATCTGGACACGGGGGAAGGCCTTCTACCTTTTATATTCACGGCCCATCAGTCCAGCCCATATCCTATAGCCCAGACACCCGAGGACTGTTAGGGAACACAGTAATTTCAAAAAAATTCCTACGCACACACAAGATCATGGTGATGTATAGCAACGAGAGGGGAGAGTATCATCTATGTACACTCGTAGACCGTAAGCGGAAGCGTTATGACAACGCGGTTGATGTAGTCGTACGTCTTCACGATCGACCAATCTAGCACCGAAGGTACAACACCTCCGCGATCTGCACACGTTCGGCTCGGTGACATCCCGCGAACTCACGATCCAGTAGAGCTTCGAGGGAGAGTTTCATCAGCACGATGGCGTGATGACGGTGATGATGTTGCTACCGGAACAGGGCTTCGCCTAAGCACCGCTATGATATAACCGAGGTAGATTATGGTGGAGGGGGGCACCGCACACGGCTAAAAGATCAATGATCAACTTCTGTGTCCATGGGGTGCCCCCTCCCTCGTATATAAAGGAGTGGAGGAGGGGGAGGGCCAGCCCTCTCTATGGCGCGCCCTAGGGGAGTCCTACTCCCTCCGGGAGTAGGATCCCCCCTTCCAAGTAGGAGTAGGAGAGGAAGGAAGGAGGAGAGAGGGAGGAAGGAAAGGGGGGCCTCCCCCCTCCCAATTCGAATTGGGCTTGGGGGGCACGCCTCCCTATTTTTCCTTCCGTCTCCTCTGTTCCACTAAGGCCCAATAAGGCCCATATACTCCCCGGGGGGTTCCGGTAACCTCCCGGTACTCTGGAAAAATGCCCGAACCACTTGGAACCATTCCGATGTCCAAATGTAGGCTTCCAATATATCGATCTTGACGTCTCGACCATTCTGAGACTCCTCGTCATGTCCGTGATCAAATCCAGGACTCCGAACTACCTTCGGTACATCAAAACACATAAACTTGTAATACCGATCGTCATCGAACGTTAAGCGTGCGGACCCTACAGGTTCGAGAACTATGTAGACATGACTGAGACATGTCTCCGGTTAATAACCAATAGCGGAACCTGGATGCTCATATTGGTTCCTACATATTCTATGAAGATTTTTATGGGTCAAACTACATAACGATATACGTTGTTCCCTTTGTCATCGGTATGTTACTTGCCCGAGATATAATCGTCGGTATCTCAATACCTAGTTCAATCTCATTACCGGCAAGTCTCTTTACTTGTTCTGTAATGCTACACCCCATAACTAACTCATTAGCTACATTTCTTGCAAGGCTTATAGTGATGTACATTACCGAGAGGGCCCAGAGATACCTCTCCGACAATCGGAGTGAAAAATCCTAATCTTGATCCATGCCAACTCAACAAACACCATGGGAGACACCTGTAGAGCACCTTTATAATCACCCAGTTATGTTGTGACGTTTGGTAGCACACAAAGTGTTCCTCCGGTATTCGGGAGTTGCATGATCTCATAGTCATAGGAACATGTATAGTTATGGAGAAAGCAATAGCAACAAACTAAACGATCATCGTGCTAAGCTAACAGATGGGTCAAGTCAATCACATCATTCTCCAATGATGTGATCCCGTTAATCAAATGACAACTCATGTCTATGGCTAGGAAACATAACCATCATTGATTCAACGAGCTAGTTAAGTAGAGGCCAACTAGTGACACTTTGTTTGTCTATGTATTCACACATGTACTAAGTTTCCGGTTAATACAATTCTAGCATGAATAATAAACATTTATCATGATATAAGGAAATATAAATAACAACTTTATTATTGCCTCTAGGGCATATTTCCTTCAGTCTCCCACTTGCACTAGAGTCAATAATCTAGATTACATTATAATGACTCTAACACCCATGGAGTATTGGTGCTGATCATGTTTTTCTCGTGAGAGAGGCTTAGTCAACGGGTCTGCAACATTCAGTTCCGTATGTATCTTGCAAATCTCTATGTCTCCCTCCTTGACTTGATCGTGGATGGAATTGAAGCGTCTCTTGATGTGCTTGGTTCTCTTGTGAAATCTGGATTCCTTTTCCAATGCAATTTCTCCAGTATTGTCACAAAAGATTTTCATTGGACCCGATGCACTAGGTATGACATCTAGATCGGATATGAAATCCTTCATCCAGACTCCTTCATTTGCTGCTTCCGAAGCAGCTATGTATTCCGCTTCACGTTGTAAAACGACGGCCAGTGAATTGTAATACGACTCACTATAGGGCGAATTCGAGCTCGGTACCCGGGGATCCTCTAGAGTCGACCTGCAGGCATGCAAGCTTGCATCAACGTAACCGTTTACGACGAGATCTTTGTCACCTCCATATATGAGAAATATATCCTTAGTCCTTTTCGGGTATTTCAGGATGTTCTTGACCGTTGTCCAGTGATCCACTCCTAGATTACTTTGGTACCTCCCTGCTAAACTTATAGCAAGGCACACATCAGGTCTGGTACACAACATTGCATACATGATAGAGCCTATGGCTGAAGCATAGGGAACACCTTTCATTTTATCCATATCTTCTGCAGTGGTCGGGCATTGAGTCTGACTCAACTTCACACCTTGTAATACAGGTAGTCCTGGCCATGGGCCGCCCGACCCGAACATCCCGGCCCGAAAAAGCCCGGCCCGACCCGGCCCGATGCTGCTCCCAGGCCGGGCCTGGGCCTAGGTTTTAAGCCCGAAGACTAGGTCGGGCCGGGCCTGGGCCCGCTGTTTATGCCATTTACTGAAGAGGCCTGGCCCGAGGCCCGATGTGTTTTTTGCTGTGATGGGCCAGGCTCGGGCCTGAAAACTAGGCCCGACGGCCGGGCCAGGCCGGGCTCGGGCCTGAGTTTTCTACCTCGGGCTTGGTCAGGCCTGGCCCGAAGCCCGACCCGGCCCGGAGGATGGCCAGGTCTAAATACAGGCAAGAACCCTTTCTTTGCCTGATCCATTTTGAACTTCTTCAAAACTTTATCAAGGTATGTGCTTTGTGAAAGTCCAATTAAGCGTCTTGATCAATCTATATAGATCTTGATGCCCAATATATAAGCATCTTCACTGAGGTCTTTCATTGAAAAATTCTTATTCAAGTATCCTTTTATGCTATTTAGAAATTCAGTATAATTTCCGATCAACAATATGTCATCTACATATAATATCAGAAACGCTACGGAGCTCCCACTCACTTTCTTGTAAATACAAGCTTCTCCAAAAGTCTGTATAAAACCATATGCTTTGATCACACTATCAAAGCGTATATTCCAACTCCGAGAGGCTTGCACCAGTCCATAAATGGATCGCTGGAGCTTGCACACTTTGTTAGCACCTTTTGGATCGACAAAACCTTCTGGTTGCATCATATACAACTCTTCTTTAAGATATCCATTAAGGAATGCAGTTTTGACATCCATTTGCCAAATATCATAATCATAAAATGCGGCAATTGCTAACATGATTCGGACGGACTTAACGATCGCTACAGGTGACAAGGTCTCATCGTAGTCAACTCCTTGAACTTGTCGAAAACCTTTCGCAACAAGTCGAGCTTTGTAGACAGTAACATTACCGTCAGCGTCAGTCTTCTTCTGGAAGATCCATTTATTCTCTATGGCCTGCCGATCATCGGGCAAGTCAACCAAAGTCCATACTTTGTTCTCATACATGGATCCCATCTCAGATTTCATGGCCTCAAGCCATTTTGCGGAATCTGGGCTCATCATCGCTTCTTCGTAGTTCGTAGGTTCGTCATGGTCAAGTAACATGACTTCCAGAATAGGATTGTCGTACCACTCTGGTGCGGATCTTACTCTGGTTGACCTACGAGGTTCGGTAGTAACTCGATCAGAAGTTTCATGATCATCATCATTACCTTCCTCACTTACTGGTGTAGGAATCACTGGAACTGTTTTCAGTGATGAACTACTTTCCAATAAGGGAGATGAGGGAGTCCTGGATTAGGGGGTGTCCAGATGGCCAGACTATACCTTCGGCCGGACTCCTGGACTATGAAGATACAAGATTGAAGACTTCGTCCCGTGTCCGGAAGGGACTTTCCTTGGCGTGGAAGGCAAGCTTGGCGATACGGATATGTAGATCTCCTACCATTGTAACCGACTCTGTGTAACCCTAGCCCTCTCCGGTGTCTATATAAACCGGAGAGTTTTAGTCCGTAGGACGAACAACAATCATAGCATAGGCTAGCTTCTAGGGTTTAGCCTCTCTGACCTCGTGGTAGATCTACTCTTGTACTACCCATATCATCAATATTAATCAAGCAGGACATAGGGTTTTACCTCCATCGAGAGGGCCCGAACCTGGGTAAAACATCGTGTCCCCTGCCTCCTGTTACCATCCGACCTAGACGCGCAGTTCGGGACCCCCTACCCGAGATCCGCCGGTTTTGACACCGACATTGGTGCTTTCATCGAGAGTTCCTCTATGTCGTCACTTTTAGGCCCGATGGCTTCTCCAATCATCAACCGCGATGCGATCCAGGGTGAGACTTTTCTCCCCGGACAGATCTTCGTATTCGGCGGCTTTGCACTGCGGGCCAATTTGCTTGGCCATCTAGAGCAGATCGAAAGCTACGCCTGTGGCCATCAGGTCAGATTTGGAAGTTTGAACTACACGCCCGACATCCGCGGAGACTCGATCTTCGACGGATTCGAGCCACAGCCGAGCGCGCCGCACTGTCATGATGGGCATGATTTAGCTCTGCCGCCGAACAGTGCCCTGGAGTCCGCACCTGTGTCCGCTCCGACCCCTAGCTCGGAGCCGATCACACCAATCGAGGATGGGTGGTTAGACACCGCCTCGGGGGCTGCAATCTCTACGGCGATCGAGCCGAACACCTTCCCTATTCTCTGCAAAACCCGTGACTCCAAGGAGCCGGACTCCTCTCCAGACTCCGAGCCCTCCGCGCCCCGACCGATCGAACCCGATTGGGCGCCGATCATGGAGTTCACCGCCGCGGACATCTTTCAGCACTCGCCCTTCGGCGATATTCTGAATTCACTAAGGTCTCTCTCTTTATCAGGAGAGCCCTGGCCGGACTATGGTCAACAAGGTTGGGATGCAGATGATGAAGAAATTCAAAGCCCACCCACCACCCACTTCGTAGCCACTGTCAATAATTTAAACGACGTGCTCGACTTCGACTCCGAAGACATCGACGGTATGGACGACGATGTAGGAGATGAACACGAACCAACGCCTATAAGGCACTGGACAACCACCTCATCTCATGATGTATACATGGTGGACACACCCAAAGGAAGCGACGACGAGGAACACAGGGATGCAACGAGAGATCGTTCACTCGAAAAGCAATCAAAGCGGCGACGTAAGCGCCACTCCAAGCCCCGCCTCGACAGAGACAGCAGTCATACAGACCCAGCCATAGAGCAGGACGAGCCGGCGGACGACGAACATGCCTTCGAGCAAGCGTCCGAACAGGAAAACTTGGATAAACAAACCGAACACCCCATCCCCGGCGAAAACAACAGTCCGGACAACCTTACGCCGGATAAACTCATGGAGCAGAAGAACCTCCACAAAAGCCTCGTCGCCACTGCGCATAGCCTGAAAAAGCAGAAGCGGAAGCTCAAAACTGTAGAAGAAGCACTCAGAATCAGATGGAGCAAAGTACGCAACACCGCAGACAAATATGCCGGCAGTCGCCGCACAAAAAGCTATCCAAAGCGAAAGCTACTGCCTGAATTTGACAAGGAGGCCTTAGAGCCCCCGCAGTCAAAAAATAGGAAAGCCATCCGGTCGGATGGACGATCGCATGGCCAGCATGGAGCGGCAAGCGGCGCCGCACACAAGCCGGCATGCGATCCACCAAAGGATCCGCATCAAAAAGACGGCCCAGCCAGATCTACATACGGGCCAAGAAAGCAAGCTCTAGCAAGTAATGCAACACAACAAATATCCGAACATCATGGCACACCCAAATACAGGGGTGCCGCACACCCCCTATGTTTCACCGATGAGGTGCTGGACCATGAATTTCCAGCGGGATTCAAGCCCGTAAACATAGAGGCATACGACGGAACAACAGACCCTGGGGTCTGGATCGAGGATTACATCCTCCGCATACACATGGCCAGAGGGGATGACCTCCACGCCATAAAATACTTACCCCTCAAGCTTAAAGGGCCAGCCTGGCATTGGCTCAAAAGCCTTCCCGAAAACACCATTGGAAGTTGGGAAGAGCTTGAGGATGCTTTCCGGGCAAATTTTCAAGGGACCTATGTCCGCCCTCCGGATGCAGATGATCTCAGTCACATAACTCCACAGCCCGGAGAGTCAGCTCGGAAATTCTGGAACAGATTTCTTACTAAAAAGAATCAGATAGTCGACTGTCCGGACGCCGAAGCCCTAGCAACTTTTAAGCACAATGTTCGAGACGAATGGCTCGCCAGACACCTCGGCTAAGAAAAGCCAAGAACAATGGCCGCATTGACAAGCCTCATGACCCGCTTTTGCGCAGGAGAGGACAGCTGGTTGGCAAGATGCAGCACCGGCGACCCAAGTACATCCGAAGTTAGGGATGGAAACGGAAAACCCCGACGCAGCAAGGACGAGCGCCGGAATAAGGGAAACAACCCGAAGAGCACGGCGGTCAACGCCGGATTCAAAAGCTCGCGGCAGAATCAGAGAAAGCTGCCCCTCAAGGATAACAGGGACGAGCTATCCAACTTAAACAAAATCTTGGACAAGATATGTCAAATACACAGTACTCCTGGGAAGCCTGCGAACCATACCCACAGAGATTGTTGGGTTTTCAAGCAAGCCGGCAAGCTCAATGCTGAACACAAGGGGCTCGACACACTAAGTGAGGACGACGATGAACCCCACAAGCAGAGCACCAGGAAACAAAAGGACTTCCCACAAGAAGTCAAAACAGTAAACTTACTTCATGTGACGAACAGGATGGTGCCACAAGAGATACGCGCCATACGGCCTATCCCAAAGGAGTCTCACCAATGGTTGTTAAAACCAATCACCTTCGACCATCAGGATTACTCTAGAAGTATCCGGAACGCAGGCTGGACTGCCTTGGTATTAGATCCAATAATCGGCGGGCTCCATTTTACAGATGTCCTGATGGACGGCGGCAGTGTCTAAACCTGTTATACCAGGACACAATCCGCAACATGGGGATAGATCCAACAAAAATTCGCCATAACAAAACCTCCTTTCAAGGGGTAACGTCAGGCCCGGATGCCCGTTGCATGGGTTCTCTCCGGCTAGAAGTTATGTTCGGCTCCCCCGATAACTTCCGTTGCGAACAGCTAACTTTCCACATCGCCCCATTCTCAAGTAGCTATCAAGCACTGCGGGGACGCGAAGCTTTCATCCGCTTTAATGCAATACCACATTATGCATCTCTTACGCTTAACATGCCTGGTCCATGAGGCATCATCTCATTAAACAGTGCGGCTACCTTGACAGCCCCACAATAAAGCGGCTTCACCAGCCAAACCATCTAAACAGGTCGTCAAGACCACGGACACGGCTAGACGAGTCCGGCATAAACATACAATTGATATAGGCTTAATAGCCGTATACCCCTGAACTAGGGGCTCCGCGCATATAAAACAAGAGACAATAAAGCTCAATTTTACCCATTTCGATTCATACTTTGTTTATTTAGTATAACTCATGTTCGGCACGATCTTTCTTTAACTAAGTTCCTCTCTTTTACAGATGAACACCATGCTACGCCTGTCCAGGATACGGCACAATGGAGACACAGGCGCAAACGTGCAGCAGGGACCCGTTCCAAGGATTCTTTTCAGATTAAGACCCTGCGTAAACCTTTTTTACTCTTTCTTGTTGATACACATCCCCTGGTTTCTTGGTATAACCAAGGAGGAGGCTGGCGTTTTGGCATGTGGCCATGTCAGAGTTTTGCACGTACCTGGACACTAGGGGCTTATTACTAAGGGCGTTATCCCGCCTGCCCTCATAAAGACCGAATACCTTAGGGAGTGTTCGGCGTCGCGAGTTTGGCCTTATATGCATCAGCTCCGAATCATGTCTTTGGTCAAATGTTGGGTTTGCCCGGCTCCTGTGTTTTGCTGCCTTACGTTCCGCTCTATTGGCTAAGGCAGCACCAAGAGAACTACTGCGATTGTGCCCCGGTTCGGCCAGGCGAGCACCTCAGTAGAGAAAGCCGAAAACTGACTATCATGATATAGTGTGAGACTGGTCAACCACTCGATGACATACCGGAATCTTTAGAATTCCTCCGCATTAACAAAGGGCCGTTTCCCGGCCAGGCACATACGCGCCCCGAGTTCGGGCGAGCGCAGGCGCCACCAGGGGCTATATAAGTAGCCTCAATGTCAAACTCCTATGGCTAAGTGAAAGTGATAAAGCACCATAGTCCGATTGCCTAGTTCGCTGCGCTATCACCTCCTTTGTAGGACCAAGACGTTGGATCAAGTGTGAAAATGCGCCTTCTGCGAACACCCCCGCATTATGTGCGTGGGGGCTGAAGCCGACGACTGCCATCTTTCAGATTATATATACATATATGTTAAACGGCCGCACAGGAGGTATCATAATACTTGAAGGCACAAGTATAAAAAGCTTCTACAATTTATCAAAATATTGTTTTACAATTATACATGCTATTCGAATATAGTATCCTTCGAGCACTGCGTCTCTATTAAACGAGCACCTTGCAGAAGTTCCTGAAAATAGCGCTCGGCAGGTACTCGGCTTCCATCTGAGTCTGGGGATGCAACAACGGTGGCTTCCATTTCCGCCCAGTATGTCTTGACACGAGCAAGAGCCATCCGCGCACCCTCTATGCACGCTGACCACTTCATTGCATTGATATGCGGCGCCGCACCAAGGAACTGCTGCACCAAGTTGAAATAACTTTTCAGCTCTGGTCTCTCTGGCCACAGATGACTCATGACATATTTCATGGCGAGTCCGGACAACCTATTTAGCTCGGCCCATTCGGCCAAATGATCGGCTAATGACAGTGGACGCTCTGGATTGTGGAACTGCGACCAGAAGAGCTTTTCCACTTCGCGATCTTCTTGATCTCGGAAGTGCTCGGCCGCATCTATGGCACTCGCTGCTAAATCCAGATAGGTGTCCGCCGTACTCCACATCTGGTCTAACGGAGCATGTTTAGGATCACAGAATGTCCTCCGCAGCATAAAGGCCTTTCCAGCCGCGATTTCTCTGGCCTGACGCAGCTCCTCTTTCATAGCTCTCATCGCAGAGCGAGCATCCTTGGCATCGGCAACGGCCTTCTTCAGGTCCGTCTGTTCCGTCCGATCTTCTTTTTCAAGAAGCTTGCAACGGTCAGCAGCGTTCTTCAGCTTCACGGCCATCTCGTCCATTTCCTTCTTGCTTCGGCAATGAGCAGCCTGTTCGGCTTTCAGCTCTTCAATTGCCTTTACGGCAACCGCATCACTTTTCCTGGCTTGCTCCTTGGCTCGGGCAAGTTCTGCCCGAAGATTCTCCATGGCAGCAGCACCATCTGCATCAAGTGCACACATTGTAAGATACTGACATAAAGCTCCTCTTACCAGGCGCCGCCGAAGGAATTACATACCTTGTGCCTCGTCAAGCCGCTTATTGACAAGCGCGATGTCGGCATCTGCCATGTCAAGTTGCCGCTTTAGCTCGGCAAATCCATCAGTCCGGCTGGCCACCGGACACTTCGCCACCTACGTATAAAGGCGGCATATTAGACCTGGGATTATGATCCTCTGTGCGTCGTCACTTTTGACAACACACAGAGTCTCAGGGGCTACTATCTACACAGGGCGCATCTTATTTATGCGCAACTGTCCAAAAAGGGTACATTATTTTGCGTACCTCAAAACCTGTCAGTAAACTCCTGACGGCCTCGTGCAATCCGCTCTCCGCGGATGAAATCCTCTCAATCACCGTACCCATCAATGCACGGTGCTCCTCTGAGATAGATGCTCGCCCTTGCAGATCCTTCTGCTCCTCCGACTGCGCACCAGATGGCGCCGGACTTGTCCGATGGCCCTTTTCGAAGGCCGGACGCAGAGGGCTTTGGGGGGCCATACGCCGGATTCGGAGAAACCCTCCGCGATGATACCTCAGGGTTTCCCGCCTCGCAAGGCGGTACGGCAGGGGGAGGCGTTCCGCTCTCCATCATCTCCGGAAGAAGATCCCCCGAAGACGAGCTCTGCTGAGAAGGGCTAAGGTCCGAGCTACAAGGTAAATTTTCCATTACTTTTCTCAGATATAAAGCAGGGATTTCTCTCGTTTCTTAAAAAGAAAACTCCTCTCTACTTACGGCTTGGTGGAGGGCTGATCCCCTTGAGGGCATAATTCGGCCAAAGTATCCCCCAGCACAGGACCCTCTGGCGAAGATTTCTTCCCCCGCTTTAAGGCCATGGTCTCCGGGTCTTCAGAGGCGGTCCTTTTCTTCCCCTGAGGAGAGGAATTTTCGATTCCTCCCTTCCGGACAACCTCCTTTTAGGAGGCTGTAGCTCCCTTGTCCCCTCCCTCGCTTCCCTTTGAAGGCACAACCTCCAACATCCTGACTAGCACGGGACCCGGCGTGGTCTCGGGGAGGGGGGGGCAGACACCTAATTAGCTTTGCTTTCGCTATCCACTCCTGTTTAAAGGACAACTCTTTTAGGGGCAATTTTATGATAAATATACGGATAGTGAGTCCGGGCACAAGGCTACTTACTTGAGTATTCGGACGATTGCAGCTCAGACCCGCGTCCTCCGTAGAATCCGGACACACTACTTGTGGTCCGAAGAACAATTTGTACATCTCCATGGGCGTCATGCCAAGAAAATGTTGGAGAACTCGTGGTCCCTCCGGGTTGAACTCCCATAGGCGGAGGGGGCGACGTTTGCAGGGCAGAACTCGGCGAATTAACATAACCTGTGTCACCATGACCAGATTGATGTCTCTTTCTAGGAGATCTTGGATGTGGCCCTGCAACAGGGGCACATCCTTTGCCGGCCCCCAGTCCAGCCCCGTATTGACCCATGATGCCAGTCGTGGCGGGGGACCCGAGCGAAAGGCAAGTGGCGCCACCCACTTAGGGGCCCTGGGAGCGGTAATATAAAACCACTCTCGCTGCCATAAGCTGGACTCCTATTGAAAAGAGCCCTCGGGCCATGGAGTACCAACATTCTTGCTTATAAAAGCACATCCGCACTCCGCATGCCGTCCCTCGATCATCTTTGGCTCTACTTTGAAGGTGTTGCGCCATAGTCCGAAGTGAGGAGTGATACGGAGGAAGGCTTCACACACGACAATGAATGAGGAAATATGGAGGATGGACTCCGGGGCTAAGTCGTGAAATTCCAGCCCATAATAATACATGAGCCCCCTCACGAAGGGATCCGTTGGGAAGCCTAGCCCCCGAAGGAAGTGAGACATGAACACCACACTCTCACCGGGCTTGGGAGTGGGAATGACCTGCCCTTGAGCAAGCAGGCTATGCGAGATTTCGCCGGTCAAGAACCTGGCCTCTCTCAACTTCAGCACGTCCTCCTCCGTGACGGAGGAAGGCATCCATCGGCCTCGAAGGTCGGAACCGGACATTCTCGAAGGTCCGAAGCGCCTGAAATCTGGAGCCTTGGGTGTTGGAACTCGAGGCGAAGGGTGAGCTCGTTTGAGATTGAAAGAAAGGAGTAAGGCCTTGGTCTCTTTATAAGAGGTTGAATACCAAGGGCCTTCCCCGTGACCGTTTGGGACTCGCCTTTGATCGAGAAAATATACCAACGGGTACGGTTGGGTTACCCACGCCCGTGTTGATGAGAATCTCGGAATAAGGGGACACGATCTCTGCTTTAACAA
The DNA here is from genome assembly GCF_003073215.2 of Triticum urartu. Classification (NCBI taxonomy): domain Eukaryota; kingdom Viridiplantae; phylum Streptophyta; class Magnoliopsida; order Poales; family Poaceae; genus Triticum; species Triticum urartu. The sequence continues at coordinate 415,508,035 of NC_053023.1, forward strand.
AGACGTGCCAAGGAAACCGCCTCGCTAAACGCGCTGAGGTGGGACAATGAAACGATTCGAATAAAGACTTGGCCGTGGTGTGATGTCACGCTACGAAATACGTCAGCAGATTAGATTTGTGTAAATATTATTCTCTCTATGGCAATAGGTGGAAACTTATTTTGCAGAGCCGGACACTACCTTTGTGTTCAAAATCTTCTATGAAGTACTTGGAGGAGGAACCCGCCTTGCAATGCCGAAGACAATCTGCGCGCCGGACTCGTCGTCATTGAAGCCTGGTTCAGGGGTTACTGAGGGAGTCCTGGATTAGGGGGTGTCCGGATGGCTGGACTATACCTTCGGCCGGACTCCTGGATTATGAAGATACAAGATTGAAGACTTCGTCCCGTGTCCGGAAGGGACTTTCCTTGGCGTGGAAGGCAAGCTTGGCGATACGGATATGTAGATCTTCTACCATTGTAACCGACTCTGTGTAACCCTAGCCCTCTCCGGTGTCTATATAAACCGGAGAGTTTTAGTCCGTAGGACGAACAACAATCATAGCATAGGCTAGCTTCTAGGGTTTAGCCTCTCTGATCTCGTGGTAGATCTACTCTTGTACTACCCATATCATCAATATTAATCAAGCAGGACGTAGGGTTTTACCTCCATCGAGAGGGACCGAACCTGGGTAAAACATCGTGTCCCTTGCCTCCTGTTACCATCCGACCTAGATGCGCAGTTCGGGACCCCCTACCTGAGATCCGCCGGTTTTGACACCGATAGGAGAAGGTACAATTACCTCAAGTTCTACTTTCCTCCCACTCACTTCTTTTGTGAGAAACTCCTTCTCTAGAAAGGATCCGTTCTTAGCAATGAATATCTTGCCATCGGATCTGTGATAGAATGTGTACCCAACAGTCTCCTTTGGGTATCGTATGAAGACACATTTCTCTGATTTGGGTTCGAGCATATCAGGTTGAAGCTTTTTCACATAAGCATCGCAGCCCCAAACTTTAAGAAATGATAACTTGGGTTTCTTGCCAAACCACAGTTCATAAGGTGTCATCTCAACGGATTTAGATGGTGCCCTATTTAATGTGAATGCAACTGCCTCTAAAGCGTAACCCCAAAATGATAGCGGTAAATCAGTGAGAGACATCATAGATCGCACCATATCTAGTAAAGTACGATTACAACGTTCGGACACACCATTACACTGTGGTGTTCCAGGTGGCGTGAGTTGTGAAACTATTCTGCATTGTTTCAAATGAAGTCCAAACTCATAACTCAAATATTTGCCTCCACGATCAGATCGTAGAAACTTGATTTTCTTGTTACGATGATTTTCCACTTCACTCTGAAATTCTTTGAACTTTTCAAATGTTTCAGACTTATGTTTCATTAAGTAGATATACCCATATCTGCTCAAATCATCTGTGAAGGTGAGAAAATAATGATATTCGCCGTGAGCTTCAATGTTCATTGGACCACATAAATCAGTATGTATGATTTCCAGTAACTCTGTTGCTCGCTCTATTGTTCCGGAGAACGGAGTTTTAGTCATCTTTCCCATGAGGCATGGTTCGCAAGTACCAAGTGATTCATAATCAAGTGATTCCAAAAGTCCATCAGAATGGAGTTTCTTCATGCGCTTTACACCAATATGACCTAAACGGCAGTGCCACAAATAAGTTGCACTATCATTATCAACTCTGCATCTTTTTGCTTCAATACTATGAACATGTGTATCACTACTATCAAGATTTAGTAAAAATAGACCACTCATCAGGGGTGCATGACCATAAAAGATATTACTAATGTAAATATAACAACCATTATTCTCTAATTTAAATGAATAACTGTCTCGCATCAAATAAGATCCAGATATGTTCATGCTCAACGCTGGCACCAAATAACAATTATTTAGGTCTAAAACTAATCCTGAAGGTAGATTTAGAGGTAGCGTGCCGACGGCGATCGCATCGACTTTGGAACCATTTCCCACGCGCATCGTCACCTCGTCTTTAGCCAATCTTCGCTTAATCTGTAGCCCATATTTCGAGTTGCAAATGGTAGCAACTAAACCAGTATCAAATACCCAGGCACTACTGCGAGCATTAGTAAGGTACACATCAATAACATGTATATCAAATATACCTTTCACTTTGCCATCCTTCTTCTCCGCCAAATACTTGGGGCAGTTCCACTTCCAGTGACCAGTTCCTGTGCAGTAGAAGCACTCAGTCTCAGGCTTAGGTCCAGACTTGGGTTTCTTCACTTGAGCAACAACTGGCTTGCTATTCTTCTTGAAGTTCCCCTTCTTCCCTTTACCCTTTTTCCTAAAACTGGTGGTCTTGTTGACCATCAACACTTGATGTTCCTTCTTGATTTCTACCTCTGCAGCCTTTAGCATTGCGAAGAGCTCAGGAATCATCTTATCCACCCCTTGCATATTATACTTCATCACAAAGCTCTTGTAGCTTGGTGGCAGTGATTGAGGAACTCTGTCAATGACACCATCATCAGGAAGATTAACTCCCGGTAGATTCAAGTGGTTTTGGTACCCAAACATTCGGAGTATATGTTCACTGACAGAACTATTCTCCTCCATCTTGCAGCTGTAGAACTTATTGGAGACTTCATATCTCTCAATCTGTGCATTTGCTTGAAATATTAACTTCAACTCCTGGAACATCTCATATGCTCCATGATGTTCAAAACGTCGTTCAAGTCCCGGTTCTAAGCCGTAAAGCATGGCACACTGAACTATCGAGTAGTCATCAGCTTTGCTCTGCCAGGTGTTCATAACATCTGGCGTTGCTCCTGCAACGGGTTTGTCACCTAGCGGTGCTTCCAAGACATAATTCTTCTGTGCAGCAATGAGGATAATCCTCAAGTTATGGACCCACGTGTAGTTGCTACCATCATCTTTCAACTTAGCTTTCTCTAGGAACGCATTAAAATTCAACGGAACAACATCACGGGCCGTCTATCTACAACAACATAGACATGCAAAATACTATCATGTACTAAGTTCATGGTAAATCAAAGTTCAATTAATCAAATTACTTAAGAACTCCCACTTAGATAGACATCTCTCTAATCATATAAGTGATCACGTGATCCATATCAACTAAACCATGTCCGATCATCACGTGAGATGGAGTAGTTTTCAATGGTGAACATCACTATGTTGATCATATCTACTATATGATTCACGCTCGACCTTTCGGTCTCTAGTGTTCCGAGGCTAGATTTGCATATTCTAGTCTCGTCAAGTTTAACCCGAGTATTCCGCATGTGCAAAACTGGCTTGCACCCGTTGTATGTGAACGTAGAGCTTATCACACCCGATGATCACGTGGTGTCTCAGCACGACGAACTGTAGAAACAGTGCATACTCAAGGAGAACACTTATACCTTGAAATTTAGTGAGAGATCATCTTATAATGCTACTGCCAAACTAAGCAAAATAAGATGCATAAAGGATAAACATCACATGCAATCAATATAAGTGATGTGATATGGCCATCATCATCTCCAAAGCACCGTCATGATCACCATCATCACCGGCTTGACACCTTGATTTCCATCGAAGCATCTTTATCGTCTCGCCAACTATTGCTTCTACAATTATTGCTACCGCTTAGTGATAAAGTAAAGCAATTACATGGCGATTGCATTTCATACAATAAAGCGACAACCATATGGCTACTGCCAGTTGCCGATAACTGCGTTACAAAACATGATCATATCATACAATAAAATTTAGCATCATGTCTTGACCATATCACATCACAACATGCCCTGCAAAAACAAGTTAGACGTCCTCTACTTTGTTGTTGCAAGTTTTACGTGGCTGCTACGGGCTGAGCAAGAACCGTTCTTACCTACGCATCAAAAACCACAACACGGTATAGTGATTGCTTTTTGATCTTCAGAAAGAACCATGTTCATTGAATTCGATTCAACTAAAGCTAGAGAAACAGACACCCACTAGCCACCTGTGTGCGAAGCACGTTGGTAGAACCAGCCTCGCGTAAGCGTACGCGTAATGTCGGTCTGGGCCGCTTCATCCAACAATGCCGCTGAATCAAGAAGCAACTAGTGACGGCAAGCAATATGTGTATACCTACGCCCACAACTCCTTTATGTTCGACTCATGCATATAACATCTATGCATAAACCTGGCTCAGATACCATTGTTGGGGAACGCAGTAATTTCAAAAAAATTCCTACGCACACGCAAGATCATGGTGATGTATAGCAACGAGAGGGGAGAGTATCGTCTACGTACCCTCGTAGACCGTAAGCGGAAGCGTTATGACAACGCGGTTGATGTAGTCGTACGTCTTCATGATCGACCGATCTAGCACTGAAGGTACGACACCTCCGCGATCTGCACACGTTCGGCTCGTGACGTCCCGCGAACTCATGATCCAGTAGAGCTTCGAGGGAGAGTTTCGTCAGCACGACAGCGTGATGACGGTGATGATGTTGCTATCGGAACAGGGATTCGGCTAAGCACCGCTACGATATAACCAAGATGGATTGTGATGGAGGGGGGCATCGCACACAGCTAAAAGATCAATGATCAACTTGTGTGTCCATGGGGTGCCCCCGTCCCCCATATACAAAGGAGTGGAGAAGGGGGAGGGCCGTCCCTCTCTATGGCGCGCCCTAGGGGAGTCCTACTCCCTCCGGGAGTAGGATTCCCCCCTTCCAAGTAGGAGTAGGAGAGGAAGGAAGGAGGGGAGAGGGAGGAAGGAAATGGGGGCCAGCTAGAAAGAGGGTGATGAAGCGGGCGAGGCGCTGTTTGGCGGGACCGAGAATGAGGCAGAGGACAATGGCGGCTCCGACGAGTCCCCGCTCCGCTGGCGTCGATGAGGCCCTACTCTGCCAAGGCCCTGCGGTGCCAACAACGAGGCAGAGGACATCGCCGGCTCCGCCGAGGCCCTGCGGCGCCAACAACGAGGCAGAGGACACCGCCGGCTCCGCCGCGGCCCCGCCCCGCCGGCACCGAGGCGGACGCCCTACTCCACCGAGGCCCCGCCCTGCCAACAACGAGGCAGAGGACATCGTCGGCTCAGCCGAGGCCCCACCCTGCCGGCAATGAGGGGGAGGATTTCCCCCGCTCCACCGAGGTGCCGCTCCGCCGGCAACGAGATAGAGGACATCGCCGGCTCCGTTGAGGCCCCGCCCCACTGCCAACGAGCCCATGCCACGCAGAAAACAAGGAAGAGTAGAACACAGTAGGTCACCGCCGCTCGGGTCCAAGTAAGGCCACCACTGGTACCCTCCGGTTGAAGACAAGCTAGGCGGATTGACCATTGACAGCCGGTTAGCTTCTTGGCGGCGACGTGGAGTTGGAGAGCTATGTTGGAGAAGGACGCTGCTTCAGTTACTTAACTTCAGGTGCAGTTGGGTCACTGGCATGTGGGCCCAAGAGGCATCTGGCCCACATGTAAGTGACGCAACTGCACCTGCTGTTATGTCACTAAATCTCAGTCCGCTAGAGAAGAAGCTTCTGTTCGGCTCAACCGGCCACGAGTGCTACGGTTAATTAATTATAGAGTTAAATGCACTGGCGGTCCTAAAAGTTTCATCGGGGTGTCACTTTAGTCCTAATTCTTTCAAAATGCACCTTTAGGTCCTCATTCTTTAGTAAGTGATTCATGCGAGGTCCTTTTTCCATGAGCGCTCATTGCCCTGCACGTGTGGCGCGTTGACCCACGCCACGTCGACAGAGGGCCCAACCGCCAGGCGAGAAAATTACACCAGAGGTCCTAAAAGTTTCTAGGCAGTGTCACTTTAGTCCTACTTCTTTCAAAATGCATGTTTAAATCCTAATTCTATAGTAAGTGGTTCACGTGGGGTCCTTTTTTGCACGATCTTTCTCTGACATGCTTGCGTGCATTGACCCATGCCATGTCAACTTAGAGGCCGTTGTGGTTGTTCTTTTTTTAGAGAAAGCCCCTTGTACCCTCCCCCTCTTGACATTTCCCACCTCTCTCTCTCTCTCATGCCCACATCGTCACCATGGCTGGGGCAGCAAGCTCCTCGGCAAGGAAGCGAGTGACGAAGAGGAGCATTGCAGCAGCGTCGGCAGCGTTGCCTCCTCCACAAGCTATAGAATGATCGTGCGAAAAAGGACCTCACATGAACTACTTACTATAGAATTAGGACGTAAACGTGCGTTTTAAAAAAAAAATAGGACTAAAGTGACTGCTCAGAAACTTTTAGGATCACCAGTGTATTTTCCTCGCCAGCCAGTTGGGCCCTCTGTCGACGTGGCATGGGTCAACGTGCCACGCGGGCAGGTCAACGAGCACTCATGAAAAAAGGACCTCAAGTGAACCACTTACTAAAGAATTAGGATCTAAAGGTGCATTTTGAAAGAATTAGGACTAAAGTGACACCTTGATGAAACTTTTAGGACCTCCAGTACATTTAAATCTTAATTATACCTCCAGCGCACCCCTTTTTAGTTGAAGAATGTATGAAATGTAATGAAATCCGACATGTTTATATGAAGTCTAGCAGTGTATGAATGAATTTAGTTCGATTTGCTTGAATTCTTGTATCACTGGCATTGGATGAACATGCAAAGCAATACGTACTAGCATTATTCCCAGGGTGATCACCTCGTTTGCAGCAGTTTCACATGTACTCCCTCCGGTCCTTTTTAGTCTGCATATAAGTTTTGTCTGTAGTCAAAGTATCTCTACTTTGACCAATCTTATAGAAAAAAGTATCAACATTCACAATGTAAAATCAACTGACTTGAAAGAAATCTAATATGCGAAGTAAAAAGGAATAGAGGGAGTACAAAATTTAGCATTCCTTTACATTGCAATCAACACACAGGCCTGGCAATTCATAGAGAACATTCAAAACAATCGATGATTATGCATCTCAGCGGTTCACATGTCAGAGCCAATATTTACTTCACAACTAAAGAATAAAGAAAAATCAATCGATGCTGCTAACAGCAAAGGGCGTCCCATTCGAAAATATCAAACACATGTCTTCTTGCTAACATCAATGAGCAAAGTTTGACAAGGTTGTCCCATTCCAAAATGTCAAATGCGTGTTGTTTTGCATACATCAATGAGCAAACTTTGACAAGGTTTTCCCATTCCAAAATATCAAATTCCTACGATTGTGGAATGGGCAGGGTTTCCCATCAGTTTGGACATTGACATGGCACCTTGTGCTAAATAAACCAGCTGTTCTTTTTGTGCAGTTCCACCAAAATCAACCAAATTCGTGCGTAGCTTGTATGATTTCGCCTTTATATGTTGCAATGCCTTGAACATATCGGCACCTCCTTTCTTGTGGTGGAAATGAATGATTCGAGAATATTTGATGTATTCATGAACATTTTGTGCAGTTCCCATTGAAATCAAGCTGAGCACCCCTGTTTGCATAAATACAAAAAAGTGATTAGTATAAAGCAAACTGTACTATGCATTGACAGTTTAAACAGTCAACCTACATGATCCATGCAGAGCACACATTTAAAACAATGGAACTCACCAGAAGGAATCGTAAAACAACATTGTACTGGCCATCACAGCAACAAAGATGGAGATCCATGAGTCCTTCTGAGCTGAAGTTAGTTTGTTCTTGTGGGCAATAATGTAACCATCCTTCAACTGCTCCCTTCTTAAGAAGAGAGGCCTGGCTTATTTATCCTGGCATAATCGGAACTACGCACTTCACGTACTCCATATTCTTCTTCAGAGGAGGATGCTCCTATTGTGCAAAGACAAGAGAACAACTAAATGCTAGCATCCCTGTTTGCTTGAAAAAAAGGAAAGGAAATATTTAAAACAACACAGATGAAACAATTCTCAAGGACAATACCACTTTCTCATGACAGTATCTAAACAGTAGCACAACACCAATAGAGATGACAAAGCTCAATCATATGGATGAAATCCATGGGCGAGTACCAACCTTTGTCAGGAGGCTTATTGTGTAGAGCATACAGATCATGCACTTCTCCGGAACCACCTGTTGTTATCCACTGTGGTTGCCATGCTTACTATATACTCCTCGATTAGTTTAATGTTTCCAACATCTTCTTATGCAGTTCCACTAAAATATATGGTATCTTCAAAGAAGATCCCTGTTTGCACAAGTAGAGATAATTACATATTACATTAAGAGTGGCATCAAATGAGTGGCAAAACAATTGCACGTTCCGGCCATAGCAATAAATTAAGATGCAAAGCTATATCATTACTTGTGTCATCACGGTTCTGGTGCTTCATTACAGCACCGGGAGTTGATTTTTGTTTTTCTTCCGCTTGTTCTTCCCCTTCATCACTTGGTTCAATAACAGACAAGCTTTGCCTTCAATGCAAGATTTGGCATGTCAATTAGGGAGCACAAGTATAACACTAAACAATGACGTTAATTTTCAGATGAAAGTGGCAAAATACAGGCCAACAGTTGTGAAATATCCTTATCTTACCTCAATGGGATATTACGGTGCACATACAGATTGGAAGTCTTATCTCCATTTGTGCAGTTCCCTAAAATCAAGCAACATTAGCATACAAGTAGCACAACATATGAAAGCACACTGCACAATCATGTGAAAGAAGGCTAGTACTGACATCTCATGACGCGGAATTCAAACAACTCACAAGAAGATGTGAACCAAATTTGCCAACACGGATAGGAAGTAAGATCTCCTCTTGTGTAGTTCCACTAAGATCAAGCAATCAAGCAACATTGTCGGTGTGACATTTTGGATGAACTGCACAGAACACTCCTAAAACAAAAGTGTTTTGTGCAGTGCAACAAAAGGTCACAATAGCAACCAGGTGAAGTAGATAACCCTGTTTACACAGAGGTGCAAAGGAAACAACTAGTGGTCAATAACGGTGGATGACACAAAAGCCAACAAAAAGAAGCATTGAACTTATCTAAATGGGAAAGAAAGCAAGATAGTATCATTTCTCAAACGGTGGCATTGATTAATTTTAACAGAGAGATTATATTAACAATAAAATTCGTTAAACACGTAATTTGCTTGTAACTGTGGCATTGCATCAATTTTCCAGCGGCATTATTAGAGAGTGTTTGTTTACAGGGACATTTTGGTGTAGGGACTAAAAAAGTCCGTGTCAGTCCCATCTGAACCAAACAACAGGGCCTTTTAGGGACTAAAGAAAGAAGACCCCGAGGGAGAGTCTTTTTGGGACTTTTTCCAACAGTTGCCCCTGCCCCGCATCGCAGCTTGTCTCTATTAGTTCATTACTAGGGGTAACATGGTCTTTTAGCATGTCATTTAATAACCTCTAGTCCATGTTTAGTCCCTGGAACCAAGAAGGTAGGGACTAGGGAGTTTTTAACCAAACAGGGCCTTAGATTAACAACAGCTAAAGAGTTGCACGGGATAGTGGACGCACCAGCACCATGTGCATCTACCAATGTATGAAGGGGTGATGCACAGTCTGTTGCAACAAAGAACAAAAACAACCAAGGAGCATATTTATGTTGGTCCCAGTTTTGTTATCTTTTGACACCTTTCCCTATGTGAGCGCAGCAAATCTAGTCCCGCTCAAACTCTACAGCCTTATCCCCCAAAACAAAAGATCTGTTTGTTACAGATGTGCGTACTGCATTTGTCATTGTTTCCCCTTTTCGACCAACGTAGGTACTGGATAGGCAGTCTGTACTAGTACTTTCCCCCTTCCTTTCCTCTTTGAACCACGTCCTAGATTCATGCTATACAACTTTCCCCACAACTCCTATTTGATCCAACACCTAGATTCGAGTGCAGAAGCGGAAAATCCCACATGCAGCTAGAGCAATGCATGTGGAATAAGTAAATTATACCTTAAGGTTCTTGGGGTGTGGTTCGGTGGGCGACCGGAGGCCGTTGGGCCCACACTATGTACGGTGGCAAGGAAGAAGGGGTCAGAGGCCCTCCTGCACCGCCACTGGGTGAAAGAGAACAGCTGCGCTGGTAGTGGATTCCCTCCCTCGCCGACGGCGACAGCATTAAGCCTCCTTCCCTTCCCGGCGAACTGATACATCTCCGTCGTATCTATAATTTTTGATTGTTCCATGCCAATATTATACAACTTTCATATACTTTTGGCAACTTTTTATACTATTTTTGGGACTAACATATTGATCCAGTGCCCAGTGCCAGTTCCTATTTGTTGCATGTTTTTTGTTTCGCAGAAAATCCATATCAAACGGAGTCCAAACAGGATAAAAACTGACGGAGATTTTTTTTGGAATATATGTGATTTTTGGGAAGAAGAATCAATGCGAGACGATGCCCGAGGGGGCCACGAGGCAGGGGGCGTGCCCCAGGGGGGCGGGAGCGCCCTGGGCCCTCGTGGCCACCCTGTAAGGTGATAACCCACAAGTATAGGGGATCACAACAGCTTTCGAGGGTAGAGTATTCAACCCAAATTTATTGATTCGACACAAGGGGAGCCAAAGAATATTCTCAACTATTAGCAGCTGAGTTGTCAATTCAACCACACCTGGAAACTTAGTATCTGCAGCAAAGTATTTAGTAGCAAAGTAATATGATACTGGTGGTAACGGTAACAAAAGAGTAATGAAAGCAAAGTAATATTTTTGGTATTATGTAGTGATTGTAACAATAGCAACGGGAAAGTAAATAAGCGTAAACTAGTATATGGAAAGCTCGTAGGCATCAGATCAGTGATGCATAATTATGCCGGATGTGGTTCATCATGTAACAGTCAAAACATAGGGTGACACAGAACTAGCTCCAATTCATCAATGTAATGTAGGCATGTATTCTGAATATAGTCATACGTGCTTATGGAAAAGAACTTGCATGACATCTTTTGTCCTACCCTCCCGTGGCAGCGGGGTCCTAATGGAAACTAAGGGATATTAAGGCCTCCTTTTAATAGAGAACCGGAACAAAGCATTAGCACATAGTGAATACATGAACTCCTCAAACTACGGTCATCACCGGTAAGTATCCCAGTTATTATCACTTCAGGGTTAACGGATCATAACACATAATAGGTGACTATAGACTTGCAAGATAGGATCAAGAACTCTCATATATTGATAAAAACATAATAGGTTCAGATCTGAAATCATGGCACTCGGGCCCTAGTGACAAGCATTAAGCATAGCAAAGTCATAGCAACATCAATCTCAGAACATAGTGGATACTAGGGATCAAACCCTAACAAAACTAACTCGATTACATGGTAAATCTCATCCAACCCATCACCGTCCAGCAAGCCTACGATGGAATTACTCACGCACGGCGGTGAGCATCATGAAATTGGTGATGGAGGATGGTTGATGATGACGATGACGACGAATACCCCTCTCCGGAGCCCCGAACGGACTCCAGATCAGCCCTCCCGAGAGGTTTTAGGGCTTGGCGGCGGCTCCATATCGTAAAACACGATGAAATCTTCTATCGTATTTTTTTCTCCCCGAAAGCAAATATATAGAGTTGGAGTTGGAGTCGGGAGGTCTCCAGAGGGCCCATGAGGTAGGGGGGCGCGCCCTAGGGGGGGCGCCCCCACCCTCATGGACAGGGTGTGGCCCCCCTGGTCTTCATCTTTGGCGAGGATTTTTTATTATTTATTGTAAGATATTCCCGGAGTTTCAGGTCATTCCGAGAACTTTTGTTTTCTGCACATAAAACAACATCATGGCAATTCTGCTGAAAACAGCGTCAGTCCGGGTTAGTTCCATTCAAATCATACAAGTTAGAGTCCAAAACAAGGGCAAAAGTGTTTGGAAAAGTAGATACTACGGATACGTATCATAAGGTGGTTGATGCCCTTCTTTCGCTGCAAGAAAGCTAATATCCGGATAGAGATCGTGTTAAAATTTCAGCCCAATCGGAGTTACGGATCTCCGGGAATATAAGAAACGGTGAAAGGGCAGAATCTGGGAACGCAGAAACAGAGAGAGACTGAGAGACGGATCCAATCTCGGAGGGGATCTCGCCCCTCCCATGCCATGGAGGCCATGGACCAGAGGGGAAACCCTTCTCCTATCTAGGGAGAAGGTCAAGGAAGAAGAAGGAGGAGGGGGGCTCTCTCCCCATCGCTTCCGGCGGCGCCGGAACACCGCCGGGGGCCATCATCATCACCGCAATCTACACCAACACCTGCGCCATCTTCACCAACATATCCATCACCTTCCCCCCTCTATCTACAGCGGTCCACTCTCCTGCAACCTGTTGTACCCTCTACTTGAACATGGTGCTTTCTGCTTCATATTATTATCCAATGATGTGTTGCCATCCTATGATGTCTGAGTAGATTTTTGTTGTCCTATCGGTGGTTGATGAATTGCTATGATTGATTTAATTTGCTTGTGGTTATGTTGCTGTCCTTTGGTGCCCATCATATGAGCACGCGCGTGGATCACACCATAGGATTAGTTGTATGTTGATAGGACTATGTATTGGAGGGCAAGAGTGACAGAAACTCCAGCCTAGCATAGAAATTGATGCATACGGGATTGAAGGGGTACCATTATATCTTAATGCTATGGTTGGGTTTTACCTTAATGAACGTTAGTAGTTGCGGATGCTTGCTAATAGTTTCAATCATAAGTGCATAGAATTCCAAGTCAGGGATGACATGCTAGCAGTGGCCTCTCCCACATAAAATTTGCTATCGGTCTAGTAAAGTAGTCAATTGCTTAGGGACAATTTCGCAACTCCTACCACCACTTTTCCACACTCGCTATACTAACTTTATTGTTTATCTAAACAGCCCCTACTTTTTATTTACGTGCTCTTTATTATCGTGCAAACCTATCCAAAAACATCTACAAAGTACTTCTAGTTTCATACTTGTTCTAGGTAAAGCAAACGTTAAGCATGCGTAGAGTTGTATCGGTGGTCGATAGAATTTGAGGGAATATTTGTTCTACCTTTAGCTCCTCGTTGGGTTCGACACTCCTACTTATCGAAAGAGGCTACAATTGATCCCCTATACTTGTGGGTTATCACGGACGGATCCTGCCGGCTCTTTGACCAACAGTGAGGGGAGAGAGAGAGAGGCCAACGAAGTCGTGTTTAGTTTGGAGAGGGTGAGAGAGTGTGAAGAGAGCAACTACAAGCTCTGGGGCTCCAGCGTGTATATATATACTGGAGAGAGAGTGTGAAGAGTGCAAACCCTAGAAAACAAGCGCCGAGGCTGCAGCGTATACGTGATGAGGTGATTATACAGTCACTACGAGATCATATAGCTCCATGTCCATCCATTTTGACCAGTCAAAGAATCCTCCTGGCACCACCCTAGATCACTTTCTCTCTCTGTCATGCGGGGCCTACCTGTCATTGGGTGGAAGAAAGAAGTCGAACAAAAACAAAATTATGCTCAAGTGTAGTTATCAAAACTGAGACCTCAAGTTTGATGAGCGAACAGGCTAACCAGCTACACCACCCCCACGTTATGTTTAACGAGAGGAAAATAACCTTTAATACATTCCTACATTCATGTGACAAGCATGCTGTGTTTTTTTTGCGTGGGAGTCATTGGGATTTAAATCATAATCGTGTCATGTGGCTTTGGTGGTAAGGTCTTTTGGGATTTAAAGCGGTGTTGGTAGTACAGAAATAATGCAGCCTTAGTCACCTTACTTTTCTCCACGTAGTACGTTGGGTCCCACTAGTCAGAGGGTGAAACAAACAAATTAATAAGAAAAATTAAAAGCGCCAGCGGTGTATCTTACCTCACACATCTTGCTACTACTCGTGAACACTGTCCAATTGATCCCTCTGTTCACTCACATACTATTTTAAGTGAATCCTTATTATAACATGCACACAATTTTTGGCACTTGTATTCGACCTAAGTCAGTGTGCCATCGTATCTCATACTACTCCCTCCGTCTAGGTGTATAAGCCATGTTAGAAGGTGCAGCGGGACCAAGGTGCAAGCAGATTTTTTTCGGAACGAGGTGCAAGCAAATTGGAGGAGAAGGAGAAACTTGACCGGTCCTTCCTCCAATCAAAGCCCTGATATCTGTCTCTAAACGCAACAATTAATCATAAAAACTAAGAGATTCCGTTTTAGCTACCATGCAAGGCCACATATTAACTCACATGCATCAACGCATAGTTGCGCTCCATGCATTGGGTTTCCGGGGGAGATAACAAGGCAGAGTAAGGAGCGTTTGGTTACATTGCTAGGCTGGTCATAGTGGTGAGTAACTTGGACTAGTAACATGCATATGTTACTAGTCTATGTTACTACTTTAATAGTAGGTAGTAACATATGGATGGTAACATCCAAGTCTTCATTAATTGAGATATAGACTCATTTTACCTCGGCGTGTTTGTGTGTGTGTATTTGTGTGTGTGTGTGTGTTTAACAACATGTGTGTGTTAGACTAGTCACAGTGGGGAGTAACTTAGAGTAGTAACATGCATATGTTACTAGTCTATGTTACTACATCCACAGTGGGTAGTAACATATGTATTGTCTCATGCATCACTGCATTTATTATGTTGTAGACTCATCTTTTCTTGATATGTGTGATGTTATAGTAACTAGATATGTTACCACATGCCTCTCTTTCTTCATTTATTATATTCCACATCATCTATTTTGCCCAGATAAGTGTGATGGTACCACCTATGTTACTCCCACTGTGGGTAGTCTTAGAGAGAGCGACACATCGACCTACTCCTACTGAGAGATTGTGTGTAGTGTACGATTTAGCTGCGAGAGTTGGTGCATCCTCTCATTTCCGAGCGTCCGGTAGGGATAGGCGGGACAGCTGGACGCTCGGGACAGGCGGGACAGCTGCCACGCCCGCTCCTGACTAGCCTGGCCCACCCAAAGCCCCTCCATCGCCCGCGCGCGCTTCCCGCCCGAAACGGTCAACACCGCTCCAAAGAATCGGTGCCGCATTCATGCTCGGGTAGAGCAGACGCGACCTCTCACTGGCGCCTGCATTGAAGGGAGAAGCAGATTCAAGAGTGATGGTTGCTTCGTTCGTCCAACTTACTGTTGGGTCTATGTGATTTGACGGCTCATTGGTCATTATTACTGAGGTGGTAGGATTGCTGGATGTCCCACGCTTTCGGCGAAAAGAGGTACTACTAGATTACAATTTTCTCCATTCTCAGCGGAGGAGTGCGAGAGCAGTGAAAACACATAGGCTCAGTGATTACATGGCCCACCTCACACTATCACCATATTTTCTGGACACCGTGCGACACCTAACTCTTTACATAGTACTAGTATAGTACATACTATAATTTATCAGCGAGATAAATTTGTACAATGCTATGAAGCTTCCAGCTTCTGTTTCATGTATCTTGCATCCAAGGTTGCCCGTTGCAACATTTCATCAAATACAAAGGAGACTAACATGCATGCTATTGCATCTCAATGATTGTCAGATCATAGCCAATATGTACTCCCTTCATTCTGAAATAAGTGTCTCAACTTTATGCAAATTTTAGTACAAAGTTTTACTACTACTACTACTAAAGTTGACACTTATTTTTGGAACAAAGACAGCTAAAGAAAAAACCGATCCATGCAGTCCCTAGCCCTTGAACCATAAACCCTAAGGCCTCCTTTGGTTTGTAGGATTTTTGTAGGAATTCTATAGGATAGGATTTGCAAAGGAAAAATTCCTTTGAAGCCCTTTGGTTTGTAGGAATTGATTCCTATTCCTATGTAGGATAGGAATCAACCCTTCACGTTTTGGAGGAAAAAAATATTAGCCTAGACTCAATGGAAAAAAATCCTATCCTATGCACCAAATGGCATCTCTTTCTCTATAGGAATTTACATGCATGTCATCTCACTTCCTATGATTTTCCTATTCCTATAAAATTCCTATCTTATGAACCAAAGAAGGCCTAACCAGGCTTTAATTTGCTGGCAACGTTGGAGCTTCCAAAGAAATGAAGTTTGCAACCCTTTGACCATGGATCATTTTGTGTAGTTTCACCAAAATCGAGATGAGCATCCCTATGGCAAAGAAATTGAAGAAGCGTGATTAGAATAAGATTACTGGGACTAGTTGATGAGACATAAACTCATCACAAATATAGTACGTAGAAGCCAGTAGAGGTATGTGAGGGGCAAAGAAGTAGAGAAATATCCACATGGAGTGATGTGGGCAGCTGGAGCAGTGGTGCAAGCCGGCTGTAAAGGGAGTTGTACCTGAGGGATGTCGGGACGTAGCTCAACCTAGAGGAGGGCGAAGGGAGGAGGCAACTGCCCATGTTGCGGCAGTGAGCAATGGACGAAGGCAACCTCACCGACTTTGTGAGAGAGAACGGCGGGAACCCCTGATCGGGACGTGCCGACAGTGGGTTTTCGCCGTCGGTGACGGTGACCGCATCTACACTAAAAGCATCCACCCCTTCCCCCGGCGGACGTGGTGATCCGCCGGGATGTTAGAGATGTGGCCACAGTCGTTTTGTGCGAGAGAGTGTGAAGACTGAAGAGAGCAACCCCAGCAAGCAACCGTGTAGGCTCGTCCTGCCTACTAAAGGACATATATTCCAAACAATTTGATAATCTCTCTAACCAAGGTAGGGACGAGGAGTAAACAGAGGGACTAGTAAAATTTTCTCCTCGTCCTGCGAGCCACCGCGCGCGTGGGCGAGGGAGCGGGCGTAAAGGCATACTAGTAAGCAAGCTTCACCTCATCCTGCGAGCCACCGCACCCGTGGGCGGGGGAGACAGCGTACTAAGCAAGCTTCTCCTTGTTCTACGAGTTGACGGGACACATCAAAAGTACTGCAGTGTATAGAGCCTTGCCTCTAAGGTAGGCCCCACATGGTTTGCCTCTTTTTTAATATAACGCGTCAAGTCGCAGTTTGTTTGTTCACCCATGGTAGATGATCCTCCATCAAGTGGACAACCAGTACACGTGTCAAATTACCACGTGGGCTGCCTTTTCGTACAGAAATGAGCTCCACCGGTGTACCCGCGCGGGTGTGGTTGGGAAAGAGACGGGAGTACGTGCGCCGTGCGTGCACCTATTCTCTTCGTGCACGTCACCCACCTACATGGGTGTGTGTGAGAGAGATACAAACCTAGACAGATGGCGTGTGCGTTCGTGAGTGTTTTTTGTTTTGGGGGGTGTGGTGATTTCGTGAATGTATTTGTGGGAAAATGTGTCGATGACATCATAAACAAAATTTTGCATGCAATGTGTGTCAAATAGAGGCATATCCATATCATATAGAGAGGGCCAGAGGGGGCGATCCACGAGAAGAGAGGGAGGGGTCATAGATATCGATAGAGTCGAAGAGAGGATCAAGTGGGTGGGTGCGAGATGGATGAAGAGAGCCACCGAAATTGTGTGTGTGCAAGTCAAAGATATAGGGCGACTGACCTACCAGAACATCAGAGGGCACAGGGCAAGTTTGTGTGTGGCAGGGAGACATGACTAGAGCGCTCAATGTATCGGTGTGCGTGTGGGGGCGTGGGGATGGGGGGAGGGGGGAGGCAGACGCCTAACTAGAAAGGTAGAACGACTCGTATATGTGTTGAGAAGGAGAGACCCAGCTATGTGTTGAGGGAGATGGGTCGACATCCATACATAACTGAAGGACGGGAAATATGTTGGGATAGAGAGAGAGAGAGGAGAGAGAGGGAGGGAGAGGGGTAGAGTGTTGGATGGGTGATGGAGTTGCTTCTCAAAGATGGTGGGAGAGGCCTACTAGACAAACTGAGGGTAGAATTGCAATATTATCAATGAGAGTGGGGATGTGTTTATGTGTGTGCCTATGCATGATAGATCTGTCGGGACGGATGCATGGATGATGAAGGGGAACCCTGTGTTTGCTAAGCAAACCTAACTAGATTGGTAGATCAATTGTTGTTTGTCGGAGGAAGGGAGAGACATAACTAATGAGGTAGATCGATCGACGCTTGGGGAAAATGAGTTATAAGGACCTAGCTAGCTATATGTATAGTGGGAGATCGGTCGGTGTACATCCATTTGTTAGATGCAAATAAGGCCCAGCGAGATGGATAGATAGTGAGAATGGAGCTAGGAGGTGGTGCGAGAGGCCGAGCTACTAGCTAGATAGGGGGAGGAGTGTGCGGTTGTGAGATCGATGAAAAGAGGGGTGAGAGTTTACACATGTGTGGGACCATATGAGAGACACGAGGCATGGACACATAAAGGAGGAGATGGAAGGTGCGTTCTACGTATGTTGTAGGTAGACACCGGAGGGGTTTATCGATCGGCGTGTGTCGGAAAGGAGTTGTGGAGACTGTGGGAGAACAACCTAAATTAGAAAAATGAATGTGCATGATGGATAGAATGCCGAGGGAGGGCGAGGGCGAGGAGGGCGTGTGTATGCACGAGAGAAAAAGTTAGTGCTAGCTACAAAGGTTAGAGGATTGTGTGGGTGTAAGAGACTAACAAAGATCATAATTTGATATGAAAGTGGATTCAGATATTTGAATAGGAGATCATAGTGTTATAAACATATGCATGCATGAATATAGCGGTGATACGCGTGCTGTGGTTTTGCACATGTTATACCATAATGTGATAATGCATGGCGTTTGCAACTCATAGCTAAATGTTGAACAATCTAAACCATACCATATATCGAACAATCTCACATTTTATTTGAATTTGTGATAATGTGTGGCGTTTGCAGCTTACAACTAAATATCGAACAATCTAAACAATACTATATATCGAACAATCTCACATTTTATTTGAATTTGTGGTAATGTGTGGTGTTTGCAACTCACATCTAAATACTTGTAGGCGTAGGGGGCGGGGCACCATACATTATGTGATAAACACATTATACATATGAGACATGGTTTAGATTATGAAGATCTAGCTAGAGCTTGAAATGTACTGTGATTTGAAATCAACATAAAGTGGATTCAAAAAATTGAGTTCAAGTTCATATAGTACACATAGTTCATATCTAACTCGAGAGTAATCATGTGATGTGTTATGAAGATAATACACAAACGATGGTTTAACTTGACAATAATGATGATTGTAGATCTTATTAAAATAGAGAAACAAATTCAAATGGTTTGACTTCACAACAATCATTATTGTAGATCTTATTAAAATAAAGAAACGAATTCAAATTTAGTTCATATTGAAGCGGTAGTATATACGTTTGGAATGCACTAAAACGCTCATTTGAGTAGCAGTTTGCATGCATTATACACATAGCGAAATATTTTAATTGAACATAACATGAATTCAAAGTTTTGAATGAAATTTGTAGTGCAAATTGATTTGGTACAATACACAGGACTAGACTCTCTTGTGTGCTGCGAATTGATTTCTTTTTGTTTTTTCGTCTACGGAAGTGTGAATTGATTTGGTACAGTACACGTTGGGCTTGTCCGGAAATTTCAACCCGTGCCTTGTTACCCCGAAATATTTAAGATATATCTTTGTCTCGTTGTGCTCCGACAACTCCCTCCATCTCAACCCACGCCTTGCTATTCCAAAATTACAATGCGCGCAAAAACTCCCACCTCCTGTGAAATCCCGACACTCGAAATGCCCGTGATACCCCTGAACCGAAAGAACCGCCTAGCTCAAATCGGTGGGGGTATTTTCGTAACTTACCCCACATTTCGGACAAGCGCGTCCCTAAGCCATGGTTCCCCACTCCCATCCCATCCGCCCACCCATTCGTACACCGAGGCCACGAAAACCCGCGAAGCCCCACACCCTCCTCCGTCCGCCACCGAGCCTGAGCCTCTTCCCCGATGATGTTGTCCACAGAAACACCTCGACGTCCCTCATCCACCATACCGGATGAGGATCCGTTGTCGATCTCATCGTCCCACCGGTTCAGCCACCCCGTCCTCCACCTCCAAGGAGCTGCCCCGACGTTCCCCTCGTCTTTCGCGCCACCTCCATTCCCACACCGCCATCTTCACCTGCACCACCGGAAGAGCATCATCATCACTGTTTCGTCGGATGAAGCCGAGGCCTAATCGGCGCCACCAAAGAGGTTGTACACTAATCGTCGCATTTTCTTCTTGATTCGATCTCACGGTGCTGCCGGTGCTCCCGAGCCGACAAGGCGCGGCTCCATCGATAGCGGCGTCGCCGACCACTTCCTCCACGGCGTCGCTCCCTCGGCAGCGACGTCCACATCAATAGGAGCTGCTGCTGCTTTAGCTCTCGCTCGTGCTGCTGCTCTGCACTTGCTCTCGGTCCCCTACTTGGTCTACTCTTCCTATTGCTCTTGCTCGCGCTTCTGCTCTCTCTCTTGCTCTTGCTTGCGATGCTGCTCCGATTTAGCTACACTTCAGTCGACTGAATCGACTTTTGGGCCAGTCGATTTTCAGGGGGGGCTCGCCGGAGTGAAGGAAGAACCAGCCGCAACGGGGAGGGGGGCTCGCCGGAGAGGTACCCCACTATCTATCTTAGGGTTCAGGGTGGGGGCGGTGGTCACCGGCGGTGGTGGGGCAGTGGCGTGGGGATCGACGGAGAAAAAGCTCGGCACGGGGGGGGGGGGCTTAGAGGGATGGCTGCGGCGGCGGCGGACCGGCGGTGGGGAGTGGTTTCGGGGCGGGCGGGGCGGTGCACCGCCGGCCGCGGGCGGAGGAGGGCGGCCGTTTGGTCGGTGGTGACTGGCGGCTCAGGGGGGTGGAGGTTGAAGTTGAACTGCAGGCCCTTGATTTCGTATCCAACGGCTGGAAAATCGACTGACCAGAGATGAAAAATTCAGTCGACCAGCTCTCGCGCGTGCTGCTGCCTGCCTGCTGCTGCTGCTTTTCTGCTACTAGCTAGTGCGTTCAGTTTCGACAGTAAAATTTAGTTTCGACGGTAAAATTCAGTTTCGACAGCAAAATGCAGTTTCGACAGTTAAGTTCAGTTTCGACAGTTAAATTCAGTTTCGACAGTTAAATTCAGAGATTAGCGACTGATGTATTTTACATCTAGCACTTTGTGGTTATGTATTTTACGTCATCTATTGGAGATGCTATTAGAATTCCACTCAGGTTAACGTTGTCTCTCCTGTCCTGCTTCAGCCTCGGCGTCGTACAACTCACCAGAGCTGCTCCAACAATGAAACCCTCCATCACAGTAGAGCAGTACCCCGGGCTCCATCTCAAGATGCCTAAGATCTTCTTCCCCTCCTTCGACAGCGAAGTCAGCCGGATCATCCTCACCGACCAACCCAATCATGCTGAGATCGACATGGCTTCGCCAAAGAGGTTGTACACTTGTTGCATCTCTTTTTTACTCTACATGTTATATATATTGTCCACTGAGCACACGCAGTAACATGAAATGCGATTAGTTTCTCCTTGTGATGGACTCTCTTAGCTATCCGTGATGGACTCTCTTGAATGCCATCATTATTCATCTCTGCGTGTTTGAGCTGTGCATTTGTCGATGGGCCTGGGAGTTGAGCTAGTAGGGCAGTGGCCTGGGTCCCAAATAGTAGAAGTAGGCAAGTAGCACAAAAACATTTTTTGAGTGTAGCTTTTCCTTGCTCAAGCCTGCCTACTAGAATCGCCAGTGCTTGAAAGGAAAAGTGAAGGAAAAACATAGGAATTGGAAAGTTTCCTATGGTACTACTATTCATGCATTTGGTTCAAAGGAATGGAGCAAAGGAAAACGGGAGGATTTGTTACTTTAGTGTCTCCTTGGAAGAAAAACCATACGGATTTTAATTTCCACTTGTCCTCCTTTTCAAATTCCTATTCATGAAGCACAAGACTAAGAGATAGTAGCATAATAGCATTATAACTGTACATTTTCTTGTGGTTTGACTTAATCTCACCATGCTTCTTTGCATCCTGTGATCTTCCAATTCTTGTGAATCAAACACCCAGATTGGCAAAAATCCTGTGTTTTTAAATTCTCTGTTTTGCACGTGCATTACTATCCTATTACTGTGTATTTCCTATCCCTGCGTTGTTAGAATCCTCCAATTCAAACGAGCCCTTATAGAATTACTTCTCTTATAGATAGTTGTCAAAGAAAACCTTGTGTGGTTTATCCCGCTCCTGCTGCGCCGTTGTCCACCCAAGCTCAGCTGCTCCAACGATAGAAGGGTCCAGCATAGCAGGGATCTGGCCTCCAGACTATCTTTCGCCGCCTCAGATCTTCTTCTCCACTGCCGGCAGCCATGACAACTGCATTACCATAATCAACCGAGCAGATGACCTCGAGGACTACACGGGTCCGCAAGAGAGGTCGCACTCTTTCGTGTCTGCTTACTTATGCATCGCTTAATATTACATGCTACTTTATCGTCATGTTCACCGATTAGACTCTGAGTCAGCTCCAAACTAAAGGTCAAACTTGAGTTTTTAAATGGTTGTGGGGTACATATCGGGGCCGCAATCAATAGTATCTATCTACTGTCTGGTTAATCTCTGGTGTCTACTATGAGTTTCATGTTGGGTGGGAAACAAACAGTAAAGAAGACATTATCTGTATTTTTTAAGTGAAGCCATTATCTGCCTGCTATCATTGGTTTTGGGTCTATCCACAGGTTGCTACCATCACTCTGGATTTCTGCATGCACTCCTTACATAATCTCACTATGTTTTATTCCTATGCATGTTAGTTATTGTACACAATGGAACTGAACATGTAGAGCAAAAGAGACGAGCCTTGTGTGGCAATAAAATTTCATGCAGATGTCGCTCCATGGTAGGCGCAAAGGCAGCCCCCCTCCACCCATTCGGATTGTAATTGAGAGGAAGATATCTGTTCTTAGGGGGATTCAGAAGGAGAAGACCACTCATATTTAACCGCTGAGGTCTTCGCTCTAACTTGGCATGCTGATGTTGGTTATATCATACATATGGTGCCTTGCATTGCTTACTTTATACATCAAATATGTCAACTGCTTAGTTTAGACATGCTTTGTGTGAATGCCATCTGTTTAGTTTATTCATTGTTTATGTGAATTATGCAACGCCATCTTGTTTAGCCAGGCATCATATATGTGAATTTTGCAATGACATCCTGCTTAGGCAGTCATCTTATATGTGAATTATATCAGGCCATCCTTTTTTCGTTACGTATTACATTTGTCAACATTGTTAGTACATTCAACTACTCTTCATGTGCATCAGCCATTTGACACGGTGATGGAAAATTCTGGAGTGAAAACAAGGTCTTCAGAGCAGACTATGCTATCTGACAAAGCGCATATCTCGCTGGTTACGAATAGCTCCTCAGAGGAGGATTCAGAGACAGATGACCAGTCCTATTTCCCCCGATGTGTATGCTCTAACTTGGCAGGGCTATGTTGCTCATATCGTGCGTATGGTGTCTTGCATTGCTATGTCATTTGATTAGTTTAGACATGCTTTGTGTGAAT
The DNA here is from genome assembly GCF_003073215.2 of Triticum urartu. NCBI lineage: Eukaryota > Viridiplantae > Streptophyta > Magnoliopsida > Poales > Poaceae > Triticum > Triticum urartu. Next base: position 415,531,337 of record NC_053023.1, read on the forward strand.
GCCACCTGTTTAGTGTCTAATTACCATATATGTGAATTATGCATTGCCATCTTGTTGCAAGACATTATATATGTGAATTATGCAATGCTATCTTGTTGCAAATGCATTATATATGTGAATTATGCAATGCCATGTTGTTGAGCCAATCATCATGTATGCAAATTATATCATGCTATCATTTTTTTGTATTACGTGTTCCATTTCTCGACAACGTTTGCATATTCAACTACTCTTCCTATGCATCAACCATTTGAAGCAGTGATGGAAGTATCTGGAGTGAAAACAAGGTATTCAGAGCAGACAATGCTACCTGCTGAAGCAGACATCTTGCTGGATACAGAGAGCTCCTCAGAGGAGGATTCAGAGACTGATGACCAGTCCTATTTACCTCCTGAGGTCTATGCTCAAACTTGGCAGGGTTATATTACCCATGTCATGCATGTTGTCTTGCATTGCTTAGTTTTTACATCATATATGGATTGCCATCTGCTTACTTGCTTACAATCATATATTTGAATTATATCATGCCATCATGTTTACATACACAACATCTATCTGAATTATGGCATGGCAACCCATTTAATAAAGGCATCATATAGTTATATCATCTAATCCTGTTTAGTGTTTACAGTCATCATATTTTGAATTATGTCATTCTATTCAGGAATTATATCATGCTATCATGTTTCCATAGGCGGCATGTATGTGAATTATGGCATGCGACCCTATTTAATAAACACATTATATAGTTATATCATGTCATCCTATTTACATAGTCATCATATTTTGAACTATGTCTTTCCATCTTTTTTAGTTAGCCATCATAATGTGAAATTGTGTCATGCTATCCTGTTTAGTTAGACATCATATATGTGAAATTGTGTCATGCTATCCTGTTTGGTTAGACAACATAAATGTGAATTATTGCATGCCATCTTTTATTCCCCACTATCCATTGCACTTGTCTATCATACGATGTTTGTACATTCAATTACTTTTCTTGTTTATCATCCATTTGAATTGGTCAGGGTGATGGTAGTATCTAAGGGAGTAACAACACGGTCTTCAGAAAAGATAGTGCTACCAGTTGATGCAGATAGAACCACGATTGTACTTTCCCAAGTACCAGCCCCACCACACATAACCCAGACTCTCGCAGATTGTACCCCTACCCAGTTGGACAGAGAACCAGTTACACCCCTTCTAACCCCAACCCAAGCAGATAGTAACCCAATTCCAGTTGACACAGCACCGTCTCCACCATAGAGCACCCAAACACGAGCAGTTAGTAAGGGAACTACAGTTCCCAAAGCACGAGGACCACCACTCTGAATCCCAACTCAATGCTTAAAGGAGAAGAAGAATTGTTCTCAGGCCAGGTTCTGTAGCTATGGTTAATACTCCTTTGCTCTTGCATCGTTGTATTTACTCAGACCAACTATTTTCAAATTTGATGGATGGAATTGAAACTCCAATGGCGTAACAGGTATGTTTTAAACCTGTTTCTTGAACTGGGTTGCTGTTGTAACTTGCTCTATGTTGATTTCAGTTTCAATTAAATAAAAAGTTATGTTCTCATGTCTTGCAGATTACAAGTGTTGTTATTGCTCTATAGTTTCCCACACTTATATTTTGTCTATTCTGCTTTGTCTTGAACAAATATTATTTGAAGTGTGTCTCTATCTTGATTTGGCAACAAAAACTAGAATGATATAGACCATAAAGTGACCATGGTACATAGATATATGTTTGTTACATGTTGTTATCCTGTGCACTTTATTACTGAACCGATTTACCAAAATGAGTTTCATATACAACATGGTAAACCTGTGATGTGTCTGCTTGTTTCTCTTTTATAATGCGGACAAAATATTGGAGAATAGTACCCCGTTATGCAATGGTAAAGGAAGTAATGCAGATAAGGTTCAAGATAGTGAGACATCCCTGTTGGTCTCCAAGAAAGCTGATAAAAACTACCTTGATGACAGTGAGAGAACCCAAAAGTCTTGTCTTGATGTAGTGTTCAAGTTACTGGCCACTACTACTGGCAAAAGCTCTTCGAACTTGCTGCCTGAATCATTCGTCTTCTTGAGTCTCAGCTTCAAGTTGAAAGACATCGATCAGATGTGCTCCGACAGGAAGCTAAAAGACTGAGGAAGTCCCTGCAGAATTCAGATGCATACTTTCTGGTGCAACAACAGGCGTTGGAGGATTTAAGCGCTAAACAAGAGAAAGTTAATAAGCTTGCTAAGCATCTTGCCAGCATTATGGGTACCCAGGATATTGTTCCTTGAGATCTTCTGAAGTGGTTTTAGTTCTGGACTTGTTTTGCTGCGGCGTTTATTTGCACTGTTCGCCAACTTTGACAACCAATGTATATGATATGCTGCTTTGTTCCCTATATTTGCACTGGTGGCGAACTTTGATGCCCAATGGATGTAATATGTGTAATAGCCGTGATAGCCTAGCGTAAGTTGCTTGCTTATTTATTTCCTTGTTGTCTTGTTTATTTGTTTTCTTGTAGTCAGTGATGCTCTTTTTCTGCGGTTTGCTAGTGGCCGCAATAACCTATTTTTTAAAAGCAGGCCACAATAACCATGGGCTACATATTTACTATAGTGGCATTGGGCCTTCTACGGGCCGTAGAAACAATGGGTCTTCTACGGGGCGTAGACACAATGGGCCTTCTACGGGTCGTATCATCAATGGGCCTTCTACGGGTCGTATCATCAATGGGCCTTCTATGGGTCGTCTGATCGATTGCCCAAACATGGGCCAATAACATACCGAATTATGGCCGTAAACGGGCTAGAGTTGGAATCGTCCGTTCATGGGCCGACCATAATGGGCCGTCGTTAATCGACCGATCATGGGTAACCTTCCTATTAATGATATTCCTGCAAAAGTTATTTTTTGATACTGGTGCATCGCATTCTTTCATTTGAAGACCTTTTGTGGCTATGCATGATTTGGTTACTCAAGTATTGCCGAGACCTTTGTCTATTGTTTCTCCGGCCCGACAAATAAATTCTCGAGTATTCGTTCCGGATTCTGTTATCTAGATGGGTGACTATAAGTTTCTGTCTTCTCCTATTGTTCTTGGTGACTCGGATATTGATCTAATTCTCGGCATGGACTGGCTTTCTAAGCACAAGGCTCAGCTTGATTGTGCTGCCAGGCAGATTCAATTGACACACTTGTCTGAGGATGTGATCATCTATGCCACTCGTGACGATACCATTCGACTGTTTTCGCTCAATGAGAAGGGCGAGTTGAATGCCATCTCTCAGATTCCAGTCGTTTGTGAATATCAAGACGTCTTTCTAGAAGAGCTTCCAGGAATGCCTCCTCACCGGCCAGTTGAATTCGTCATCGATCTTGAGCCTGGCACGGAATCTGTTTGCAAACGTCCTTACAAGCTTGGACCAGAAGAGTTGAAGGAGCTGAAGAAACAACTCGATGAACAAGAGCGCATGGGTCTGATCCGACCGAGTTCTTCTCCATGGGGTTGTGGTGTTCTTTTTGTTAAGAAGAAGGATGGAACGGAACGACTTTGCGTCGACTGCCGTCCATTGAACAAGAAGACAATAAAGAACAAGTACCCACTTCGCAACATCAATGAGCTTTTCAAGCAACTTAAAGGTGCCCAAGTTTTCTCCATGCTTGACCTCCGTATGGGTTATCATCAGATTCACATGCGTGAACAAGATATCCCCAAGACAACATGCAGAACAAGCTATGGTTCTTATGAATATACTGTCATGTCTTTCGGCCTTGTCAATGCTCCTCCAACATTCTCTCGAATGATGAACTTCATCTTCAACCCTTACACAAATTATTTCGTCTTGGTGTATCTCAATGACATCTTGGTCTTTTCAAAGAACAAGGAGGATCATGCCAAGCATTTGAGATTGGTGCTGGACAAACTCAGAGAACATCAATTCTATGTGAAGTTTTCAAAGTGTGAGTTTTGTGTCGATGAGGTTCTCTACCTTGGCCATATCATCTCCGCCAAGGGCATTGCTGTTAATCCTGAGAAGGTGTCTGCAATTGTGAATTGGGAACCGCCTCAGAATGTGAAGCAGCTTCGCAGTTTCCTTAGGCTTGCAAGCTATTGTCGAAGATTCATTGAGAATTTCTCTAAGATTGCAAAGCCTATTTCCAACCTCCTCCAGAAGCATGTGAAGTATGTCTGGTCGCCTGAATGTGACATCGCTTTCAACACCCTCAAAGAGAAGCTAGTCACATCTCCAGTTCTGACTCATCCTGATGAATCCAAACCATTCGAGGTTTTTTGTGATGCTTCCCTGCAAGGTCTCGGTGTTGTGTTAATGTAAGAGAAGAAAGTTGTGGCCTGTACCTCTCGTCAGTTGAGGCCCAACGAAAAGAACTACCCCACTCATGACCTCGAGTTGGCGGTAGTTGTCCATGCTCTTTTAACATGGAGACATCTCTTGTTGGGAAGGAAAGTGGACATCTTCACTGATCATAAGAGCCTCAAGTACATCTTCACTCAACCCAACCTCAACCTCAGGCAGACTCGTTGGGTCAAAATGATTCAAGAGTATAATCCGAGTATTGAATATACTCCAGGCAAGGCCAATGTCATTGCAGATGCTTTGAGCAGAAAGGCTTACTGCAACAGCTTAATTCTCAAGCCCTTCCAACTGGATCTTTGTGAAGCTTTCAGCAAACTTAATCTCCAAGTTGTTCCTCAAGGATTTCTTGCCAACCTCCAAGTCTCCCCTACTTTGGAAGATTAGATTCGTGAGGCACAACTTCTTGATGCAATGGTGAAGAAGGTGAAGAATGGGATTTCCAAGAGCCAACCCAAGTACAAGTGCTATCGCCTTGATGACAAAGATACTCTTTTCTTCGAGGATCGAATTGTTGTTCCTAAAGGTGACCATCGTAAAGTCATTATGAAGGAGGCCCACAATTCACTCCTATCTATTCATCCTGGAAGTACAAAGATGTACCATGACCTCAAGCAGTCGTATTGGTGGACTCGAATGAAGCGAGAAATTGCTCAGTTCATGAATGAATGTGATGTCTGCAGAAGAGTGAAAGCAGAACACCAACGACCAGCTGGTCTCCTCCAACCTCTTGCCATTCCAGAATGGAAGTTTGATCATATTGAGATGGACTTCGTGACTGGATTTCCCAAGTCCAGGCATGGAAATGATGCTATCTTTGTTGTCATCGACAAGCTTACTAAAGTGGCTCATTTTCTTCCTATCAAAGAATCTATCACAGTAGCTCAGTTGGCAAAGCTATATACCTCCAGGATTGTCTCCTTGCACGGCATTCCGCGGTTGATATCTTCAGATCGTGGAAGCATATTTACTTCTAAGTTCTGGGATTCCTTCCAGAAGGCCATGGGCACCAACATCCGCTTCAGCACAGCCTTCCATCCTCAAACTAGTGGACAAGTCGAGCGAGTTAATCGAATTCTTGAAGATATGCTCAGGGCTTGTGTCATTTCTTTCAGTATGAAGTGGGAAGATTGTCTTCCATATGCCGAGTTCTCCTACAACAACAGCTTCCAAGCGAGTTCAGGCAAGGCCCCATTTGAGATTCTCTATGGCAGAAAGTGTCGTACTCCTCTTAATTGGCCAGAGACTGGTGAACGCTAACTTCTTGGCAATGACTTAATCACAGAAGCTGAAGAAATGTGTAAAGTCATCCATGAAAATCTCAAAGCCGCGCAATCACGTCAGAAGAGTTACTATGATAGCAAGCATCGTGACTTGGCTTTCGAGATCAGAGACCATGTCCACCTCCGCGTCTCTCCAATGAAAGGTACTCGTCGCTTCGGTATCAAAGGGAAGCTTGCCCCTAGATATGTGGGTCCTTTCAAGATCATTGACAAAAGAGGCAACCTCGCCTATCAACTTGAGCTCCCATCCAACTTTGCGAACGTGCACGACATGTTTCACGTGTCTCAGCTTTGCAAGTGCTTCAAGACTCCTGACCGCACCATCAACTTCTAAGAGATTGATCCCCAAGAAGACATGTCTTATCATGAGCATCCCGTTGCTATTCTTGAAGAAACCGAGCGCAAGACTCGCAACAAGTCTATCAAATTCCTGAAAGTGAAGTGGTCACATCATTCCGACCGAGAAGCCACCTGGGAACGTGAGGACCACCTCCGTTCCGAATATCCGGAGTTCTTTCAGTCCTAGATCTCGAGACGAGATCCTTTCGTAGTGGTGGAGTGTTGTAACACCCCAGATGTAACTTACCATATTTGTACTCCAACTCTTGCCATTTTTGGCTCTAAGTTATGAGATTCCCTTCGTGGTTGGGTTTGTCTTCGTTTTGCTTTTGTTCATGTCATGCATATCATATCATGTGATCATGTGCATCGCATTTGCATACGTGTTCGTCTCATGCATCCGAGCATTTTCCCCGTTGTCTGTTTTGCAATCCGACACTCCTATGTCCTCCGATGCCCCATTTTGTCTCTTTTCATGTGCGGGTGTTAAACGCCCCCGGATTGGACCGAGATTTGCCAGGCGGCCTTGGTACACCACCGGTAGACCGCCTGTCAATTTTCGTGCCATTTGGAGTCTGTTTGATACTCCAATGGTTAACCGGGGAACCATAAAGGCCTCGTGTGTGTTGCAGCCCAACACCCCTCCAAAGTGGCCCAATAACCCATCCAAACCTATCCCATGTCCCCCGCCGTCGGATCACGATCGCGTGGCCGAAAACTACACTTCTTTTGGACACTCCCACCTCCTTCTATGTATAAATAGGTGCCCCCTCCTCCAAATTCGGGCGAAACCCTAGATCCAAATCCCTTCGCACCACCGAACGTGTCCGGTCCGGCCGGACAAATTCGCGCCGCCGCCCCACGCCTATCGTCGGCTGCCACGTGTCACTGCCGCCTCCAGCCACCGCTCCGACCCGCCTGGCCCGAGGCCGGCCCTCCTGCTCCGCCGACCGGGCCCGCGCCTCCCCTCCCAGCCCGCTGTCGCCGCCACCCGCGCGCCCGAGGCGCCCCGCAGCTCCCCGTGCGAGGCCGCTAATCGCCGCCTGTCGCTGACCACCCGCCGACGCCGCTCCTCCTCGCCGTCGCCGGTCGTCATCGTCGCGGCCGCGCGTCGCGGTTCTCTCCCTCGCCGCCGCGCCCGCTGCCGGACGGATCCGCCCCGGACGACCCCGGATCTGGCCTCTCCCCGCGTCCCCGTCGAACTCCGACAAAGCCCTCCGGTGACCCTCGATCTATGCACTGCGACGAACCCTAGATCTGTTCTAGGAGGTGATATTTTCCACTAAATCCCCTTTCTCTGTAACATTTCGAGCCACTGTTCATTGGATCATAACTTCTCATCCGTAGCTCCGTTTTGCGCGTGTGATATATCAAAATGTTCATCAGGATGCGCTCTTCATTTTGTTCCATTGTTTCATGCTTGTTTGAGTCCATCTTGATGCCCAAATCATTGATGCAAGAGTGCTATAAAATGTTAGGTGCTGATTCTTAGCAGAGTATGAGCATTTGTCATTTTTGCTACATTTATTGTGTGCTGCATTTGGGCATGAGCTCTACATGTGTTTTGGTCTATGCCATGCCATCTTTACAGGGGTGTATGCCATGTATTTTTGTGATCAATGTGGTGACTAGCACAAGCATGCAAAGTAGCTCTCGTGATATTGCTGATTTCAGGGACTTAGAATTTCACTAAGTCATTTCCCTGCTGTTATTTTTATGCCATGTATTCATGTTGCTACAGAGAGATCCATGCTTCTTTTGAGTATGTTCAGTAAGGATGATTTGGACATATGGTCATGCTCTATCCATCCATGCCCCTGTTTGCATTTAAGGAGTACCCTAGAATGCCTTAATATTGCTCTACTTTTGCTATAAAATGTTCCTGGCAGATTGTTTACGTGTTAATCAATTTTGCCAAGGTTGTTGTAGTTGATCCATGCATTCTATGAGATTGTTCTTGCCATGGTTAGCTTCTTGAACACTTCTTCTTGCTGGTAGTAGGCTTAGTTTGTCATGCAAGGCTTTGTGGTGAGTGAATCGAGCTCGCAAAGATGCTTTCATAATTCTATTGATGCCATGTCCAGTTTTCTGCTAAGTCTGAATCTGTTAACGAAACTTGCTATGTTTACATGGGTGTCATATCTTCTGATCCTTTTTGGCTTATGGTCAGTAAGGGACTTTTGTTCTATGCTTTGAGTAGATTCATTCCATGCCTTGTATTGCTATGTTCTGTTCCTGTAGCATGTTGTTATCTTGCTCTAAACATTGCTTCCTGATGTTAATTCCTGGCATGTTGTTATTTTCACTAAGTCTGTGATGCTGATACCTTTTGCACTTTTGCCATGCTTGTTTGAACCTGCTATTGTGTGATTTAGCCGTAGCTCAGTGTTCATCTTTTGTCAAGCATCTTGAGTAGATTGCTGCCACGTGCTTAGTTGTTATGTTGGAGTGCAGTAGCTTAGTTTCTTGTTGCATTCTAGATGGCATCGTGCTGTTAATCGCAGAATTGTGCCATTATTGTTTTGCTTGCCATTTGCAAACCGTGCATCCGATTCCGGTGATCTTTATATCGATTTCGACCGAAATCAACTCATCTTTCCAGCAGCACGCTTGGTTTGCCAAGTTGAGGCCTGGTTCAATCTTTCCCTTCCAAAGCATGCATATGCATTGCATATCACATCCCGCATGTCATGTCATGTTTTGCATCATGTTGCTTGCGCATTGCACCGTGGTTGATTGTTGTTTCCTTTGCTTGTGTTCTTACTTTGGGTAGAGCCGGGAGACGATTATGTGATCGAGGAACCCGTTGAGTACGCTTACGAGGATCAAGCTTTCGTCAACTCGGAGAACTTTGCAGGCAAGATGACCATACCCTCGAAATCACTTCTATCTTTGCTTGCTAGTTGTTTTCTCTATTGCTATGCCGCGATACCTACCACTTGCTATATCATGCCTCCCATATTGCCATGTCAAGCCTCTAGCCCACCTTTCCTAGCAAACCGTTGTTTGGCTATGTTACCGCTTTGCTCAGCCCGTCTTATAGCGTTGCTAGTTGCAGGTGAAGATGGAGTTTGTTCCTTGTTGGAACATGATTATTGTTGGGATATCATTATTATATCGTGTTTATGTTAATGCATATATATACTTGGTAAAGGGTGGAAGGCTCGGCCTTATGCCTGGTGTTTTGTTCCACTCTTGCCGCCCTAGTTTCCGTCATACCAGTGTTATGTTCCTTGATTTTGCGTTCCTTACGCGGTTGGGTTATAATGGGAACCCCTTCACAGTTCGCCTTGAATAAAACTCCTCCAGCAAGGCCCAACCTTGGTTTTACCATTTGCCACCTAAGCCTTTTTCCCTTGGGTTCCGCGAACTCAAGGGTCATCTTTATTTTAAACCCCCGGGCCAGTGCTCCTCTGAGTGTTGGTCCAAACTAGAGCCCCTTTCAGCGCCACCTCGGGGAAACTTGAGGTTTGGTTTTAGTTGTACGGATTGCTTATCTGGTGTGCCCTGACAACGAGATATGTGCATCTCCTATCGGGATTTGTCGGCACATTCGGGTGGCTTTGTTGGTCTTATTTTACCATTGTCGAAATGTCTTGTAAGCAGGATTCCGAGTCTGGTCGGGTCTTCCTGGGAGAAGGAATATCCTTCGTTGACCGTGAGAGCTTGTGATGGGCTAAGTTGGGACACCCCTGCAGGGTTTTGAACTTTCGAAAGTCATGCCCGCGGTTATGGGCAGATGGGAATTTTGTTAACATCCGGTTGTAGAAAACCTGACACTTAACTTAATTTAAAATGAATCAACCGCGTGTTTAGCCGTGATGGTCTCTTTTCGGCGGAGTCCGGGAAGATAACACGGTCTCGTGTAATGCTTGAACGTAAGTAGTTTCAGGATCACTTCTTGATCTTTATAGCTTATCGACCGTGCTTTGCTTCTCTTCTCGCTCTCACTTGCGTAAGTTAGCCACCATATATGCTAGTGCCGCTACAGCTCCACCTCACTACCTTTTCCCTACCCTTAAGCTTAAATAGTCTTGATCACAAGGGTGCGAGATTGCTGAGTCCCCATGACTCACAGATTACTTCCAAAAACAGATGCAGGTGCCGATGATGCTAGTGCAGGGGACGCGACCGAACTCAAGTGGGAGTTCGACGAGGATTCGGGACGTTACTATGTTTCCTTTCCGGACGATCAGTAGAGGAGTCCAGTTGGGGCAATCGGGGATCTATGCATTTGGGGTTGTCTTTATTTATTTGGTTCCGTAGTCGGACCTTGATTGTATTCTGGATGATGTAATGCTATATTTATGTATTGTGTGAAGTGGCGATTGTAAGCCAGCTCTTTATCTCTTTCTTATTCAGTACATGGGATGTGTAAAAATTACCCCTCTTGCGACATGCCTACTATGAGGTTATGCCTCTAAGTCGTGCTCCGACACGTGGGAGATATAGCCACATCGTGGGTGTTACAAGTTGGTAATCAGAGCTTTCCCCAACTTAGGATCCCCCTGCTTGATCGAATCGCTGACGTTGTTGAGTCTAGAAAAATGTTTTGAGTCTTATAGGATTATATATATCGGAGAGTAGGATTCATCTTACTACTCAGTCCCTTCGTCGCTCTGGTGAGGCCTCCTGACGTAGAGTTTTGACTCTTCTCTTCTCAAATTTCACGAATTTTTTTTAGGATCATGCTACCTCTTGAGCACTGCGTTGGTTTTCCCCGAAGAGGAAGGGATGATGCAGCAAAGTAGCGTAAGTATTTCCCTCAGTTTTTGAGAACCAAGGTATCAATCCAGTAGGAGGCTACGCGCGAGTCCCTCATACCTGCACAAAACAAATAAATCCTCGCAACCAACGCGATAAGGGGTTGTCAATCCCTACACGGCCACTTACGAGAGTGAGATCTGAAAGATATGATAAGATAATATTTTTGGTATTTTTGTGATAAAGATGCAAAGTAAAATAAAGGCAAAGTAAAAAAGCAAAGGAAATAACTAAATAGTAGGATATTAATATGATGAAGATAGACCTGGGGGCCATAGGTTTCACTAGTGGCTTCTCTCGAGAGCATAAATATTGTACGGTGGGTGAACAAATTACTGTTGAGCAATTGACAGAATTGAGCATAGTTATGAGAATATCTAGGTATGATCATGTATATAGGCATCACGTCCAAGACAAGTAGACCGACTCCTGCCTGCATCTACTACTATTACTTTTGACATTCTCAAAACTTTTTCAATCTTCACGCATTACATGAGCGTGAGCCATGGATATAGTGTAAGTGCATCTAGTGCCACCCCTAGTTGGTTTTGGAGTATTGACGACAAACCTAGTTGAGGGACTAATGTGTTTGTGAGAATTGCAGGATAACACAGGTAGAAGTCCCTCATTGATTCGGTTTTACTACCAGAGATGACCCCTAAAAATGTATGAAGACATTGAAGCCAAACGTGGTATATGAAGATATTCACATTGAAGACTATGACAAAAGAAGACACGTTATGAAGCCTATGGAGCTCGAAGACATAGATCTTTCGTAGTTCTTTTTCTTTTGTGTTGAGTCATAGGAACCACCGTACTGTTAAGTGGGGTCCAGGAGAACCAGTCAGAATGACTGAAGTGATGCCTAAACCAAAAACCTATGTCTTCGAGTGAAGACAATGAGAGCGAATCTTGTCCAGAGCCGGACAAGTCAGCTTTGCTTGTAGCCCAAGTAAAGTTGCCATGAGAGTTTGAAATCTGACCGTTGAGACACGTGTCAGTTCCTTAGTGACCCGGGGTCATTTCGGACAAATCAGGTCGGGTTGCCAAGTGGCTATAAATAGCCCACCCCCTACAACCATAAACGGTTGGCTACTCAGATTTCAGTGCACGGCTTTTGTCGTTTGAGAGCAACCCACCTCGAAGCATTTGAGAGAAAATTCCTAGCGAGGAGAAAAGCCCTAACCACCCAGAGCCAGAGAACATTGGGCATCACTTAAGTCTTCTTGTCTGTGTGATCTGAAGACTTATTACACTTGAGGACTGTGAATCCTCCAGACGGTTAGGCGTCGCGTTCAGAGCATCCAAGAGACATTGTGGATTGCCAGTGAACGAAGTCTGTGAAGGTTTGGGAGTCTACCTTGAAGACTTACCAGAGTGATTGGGCGAGGACTATGTGACCTTAGCTCAAGGAGAATACAGTGAGGACTTGGTGTCCTGAGCTGCGTGTTCAGGACTGTGTGTCCTAAGGTTTAAATACCTAGCCGCTCCAACCAGACGTACAGTTGTCACAGCAACTGGAACTGGTCCAACACATCATTGTCTTCAACGAGTCACCGGTTTCATCTTCACTTCCTTTTTCTTACTGTTACTCATTGTGAAGCCATTGCATGCTTGCTCTATCTTTTGTCTTCACAACGTGAATGTATGATCTGTTTGGCTTCATAACTTCTTCCCACCTGATCCTTATTACACTGCAGCTGTTTGTCTTTGTGCTTTCACTCTATTGAATACTTGACCATGGCTTGCCTAGTGTAATCTAACTTCCGCTGCATAGTAATAGGCAAAATCTTCGCTGTTTGTCTTCATAACTCCCATGTTTTGAAGACTTTCATAAAAATCGCCTATTCACCCCCCCTCTAGTCGATATAACGCACTTTCAATTGGTATCAGAGCAAGGTGCTCCCTTGTTCTGTGTGATTCGGTTTAACCACCTGGAGTTTTAGCTATGTCGACTGCAGGGATAATCAAAGTCTTCGCTGCGTGCCCCGTCTTCGATGGAACTGAATATCCCTACTGGAAGAATAAGATGCGCATGCATCTTGAAGCCATTGACGTCGACCTATGGTATGTCGTCAAGAACAGCGTTCCCAAGGCTGGAGAAGGTGTCACTGCTGCTGATGTCAAGAAGTTCACTCAACTTGACTCTACTGCCAAAAATATCATCTGTGGTCATCTGACAAAAGGACAGTATGGCCGTGTGAGTGCCTTGAAGACATCCAAGCTGGTCTGGGACTGGCTCTCCAAGGTCAATGAAGGCATCTCAACCCAGAGAGATCAGAGAATCAGTGTTCTTCGCAACCTCTTCAACCGCTTCAAACGAAATGACAATGAGAATGTCCAGCACACATTTGACCGGCTCACTGACATCACAAATGAACTTCAAGCCCTCGGTGCCACTGAGATCACCAAACATGAAATCGTCAAGATGCTGCTGAGATCACTTGATAGTTCGTTTGACATCCTAGCCCTGATGATTCAAGAACGTCCTGATTTCAAGACACTTGATCCGTCGGACATACTTGAGAGGCTCAACACACATGAGTTCCAGCTTTCTGAGAAAAGAGATATCTACGGTCCAAACTATGGGCGAACTCGTGCCTTGAAGGCAAAAGCTGTTTCCTCATCTGAAGAAGAATCTGACAGCAGTTCTGATCATCCTGAAGACATTGGAAGGGAACTTGCAATGCTAGTGAAGAAGTTCCAAAAATTCACCAAGAAGAAAGGCTTCAGAAAATCTTCATGATCAAGCTCAAGGAATGATGAAGCTTCTGCTCATGACTACAAGAAGAAAACATGTCACAAGTGCAAGAAAACTGGACACTTCATCTCTAAGTGTCCACAGTGGGACAATGAGAACAGAAGGAAGAAGAAGAGCAAGGAATATGATTCTGACGACAAGAAGAAGAAGAAATACTCAAAGTCTTCTTCCAAGTCTTCCTCAAAGTCTTCATCACACAAGAAGAGCTCATCTGGCAAGGCACGTGCGTTTGTTGGCAAGGAAATGGATTCAGAGGAGGAGTCCGCTTCTGAGGAGGCAGAGGTGGAATCTGAGGAGGAGTCTGATTCTGGCATTGCGAGTCTGGCTACAGCATACATCGCCAAGTCCATCTTCAACACTGAAGACAATGACTTCATCACCGACACTGATGCAAATGACAAGAACGACTCCACTCCTACCTACTGCTTCATGGCACGCGGTGCCAAGGTAAACACACGCACTACTCGCTATCAAACATCTAGTGACGATGACTCTGACTGTGATTCAAAACCCAGCTATAAAACACTTGCTAAAATTGCAACTGAACAACAGAAAGCTATGGAACATATTCAAAAACTGTTAGACAGAAGCGATGATCTGTTGGGTGCTGAAATGACTCGATCTAAATCCTTAATTGAAGACATAAAAAAATCTTCACGTTAAGTATCAGGAACTTGAAGATCATCTTGATACTCTCTCAACAACTCATGAAAAGCTTTCCTATGATTATCTTCAAAGGAAGCAAGAACTTGAGAAATTGAGAGCGGCTCATGAAGATCTTCAAAAGGAAAACGAATCACTTCGCGCCGAACAGATCAGTTCCGCTCAGGAAGGATTTGAACCACCATGTCTTAAATGCATTGAGTGTGATAATGCTACTTCTGTTGCTGAATGTTCCACTGCTACTGCTGTTGCAATATCTTCAACTGTTGATGTGGTAACTAACCCCTCTGCTGAGGATACCACTTCTATTGCTGATGAGAATGCTAGGTTGAAGACATTGCTTGAAACAGGGATGTACAAAAGTCTTAAAGGACATCAGACATTATGTGATGTCCTCAAGAAGCAGATTCTGAACCGAAACCCTAGGAAAGAGGGTGTTGGGTTCGTAAGGAAAATAAATGCAGATGGCTCTTACTGGAAACCTGAGCAGTACCCCAAAACCACATGGGTTGCTGCAAAGGAACCTTCAGCAGATCCATCCAATTTATCTGGCTTCACATGTGCTAACCCCATTATTATTGATGAATCCTTTGATGCAAACTATAAACTATTTGAGAATCAGAATGGTGAAGTGTTTGCCAGGTACATTGGTACTAACTGCAGGAATGGACCGCCTATGAAGAAGATCTGGGTTCCGAAAAAGTGTCTGGAAAATCTTCCTGCGAATGTCTTCATGACACCTCACTTGAAGAAGACAAACCTCAGACCAAAGGCTTCATACGGTCCAAAGGCTTCATACAAACAGAGGACTCACCTGAGTCACACTAACGCAAATGTTTTGCAGGGAAACCATACTCAGGCATATGAATATGAGAGCGGTTCATCGAACCGTCATGTTCATATGACCAAAAATTATTCTGCTTATTCCTATGAGTATTATTGTCCACCTGCAAGACTGTTTGCTAAGGCTTCAAAGCCAAAATTCTCAGATGTTGCACTTAGACTTATTGCTTATAAGCCACCCTTGAAGATGTGGGTGGTTAAGAAAGCTTAACTCTCTTTTGCAGGGAAAGGTCTCCAGCAGAAAAACAAAATCTTCTGACGCTATTGCTGGGGACCTTAAAAATCTTGTAGGGCGCAAGATAAAATGCCCGAATGGCATCATTATGTATTTCGTTCCTGAATCGCATGCTACTCTCCCTATTAGTCCTAATCTGGATCTAAATTTTCATAACCCACTGGTTCGTCAAATGTTTTTGCTTCACAATTCTCTTCGTGAAGCCTATCCCCCTAACTGCACTGTAGGGTACGACACCAGCGTCTTCAAAGTCTTCAGAATGGATTATTGACAGTGGGTGTACAAATCACATGACTGGCAAAAGAAGCCTTCTTATGGACTCAACCTTACGTCCATCCGACAAGAGCCACATCACATTTGCTGACACTGGTAAAAGTACGGTATTGGGTCTAGGTAGAGTTGCAATCTCAAAGGATCAACACATGGATAAAGTCATGCTTGTTGAATCCCTTGGCTTCAACTTAATGTCTGTCTCAATGCTTTGCGATTTGAACATGATCGTAATGTTTGGAAAATATTGTTGCCTAGTACTAATGGAGTCTGACAAGTCTCTAGTGTTTGAAGGGTATCGAAAAGATGATCTGTACGTGGTAGATTTCTCAGCAGGGCCACAACTTGCAGTATGTCTTCTTGCAAAAGCTTCAGAATGCTGGCTTTGGCATCGGAGGCTTGGGCATGCTGGCATGAGGAACCTCCACACCCTTGCGAAGAAGAAGCATGTCATAGGCATCGAGGGCGTCAAGTTCAAGAAAGATCACTTATGCGATGCCTATGAAGCAGGGAAGATGACAAGGGCAAAACATCCTTCGAAGACAATCATGACTACTACTCAACCCTTCGAACTGCTCCACATGGATCTTTTCGGCCCCACTCACTACTCAACTTTTACTACTACTGCTTGCCTCTATGGCTTCGTCATTGTTGATGATTACTCTAGATATACTTGGGTGCACATAATCCTTTACAAGACTGAAGTGCAGGATGTCTTCAGACGCTTCGCCAATCGTGCTATGAACAATTTTGGCGCCAAGATAAAACACATCAGAAGTGACAATGGCACTGAATTCAAGAACACTGGCCTTGATACATATCTTGATACCTTGGGCATCACACATGAATTCTCAGCTCCGTACACGCCACAGCAGAATGGCGTCATCGAACGCAAGAACAGAACACTCATTGAGATGGCCAGAACAATGCTAGATGAATACAAGACTCCAAGAAAATTCTGGACTGAAGGCATTGACACTGCATGCCATACAATCAGTCGTGTTTATCTTCACAAGCTTCTGAACAAGACATCTTATGAACTCCTAACTGGCAAGAAGCCAAATGTCAGTTACTTCAGAGTATTTGGCGCAAGGTGCTGGATCAAGGACCCATACCACACCTCAAAGTTTGCACCAAAAGCACATGAGGGCTTTATGCTTGGATATGGAAAGGATTCGCACTCCTACAGAGTCTTCAATCTCTTTCATTACAAAGTGGTTGAAACAGTGGATGTGCGGTTCGATGAGACAAATGGTTCACAAAGAGAGCAACTGCCCAATGTGCTAGATGAGATTCCAGCTAGTGAATCAATCAAGCTAATGGGAACTGGAGAGATTATACCTTCTGAAGCTCATCCTGAAGAAGAACTTATCATCTCAGCACCTGATCAACATGAAGACAATGCTCAGCCTGAAGACATTCCTCCCAACAACAACACAGATCAGCAAGAGCAAAGTCTTCGCCCTGTACATCCTCGTGTTGCCAATGAAGTGCAGATTGACAGAATAATTGACAGCATCAATGCACCTGGTCCACTCACTCGTTCAAGGGCAACTCAGCTAGCAAATTTCTGTGGGCACTTCGCATTCGTCTCAATATCAGAACCCAAGAAAGTTGAAGAAGCCTTCATGGAACCTGAATGGATTCAAGCTATGCAAGAAGAGCTTCAACAGTTTGAGCTGAATAATGTATGGGAACTGGTTAAGCGTCCTGATCCACGGAAGCACAACATAATAGGCACCAAATGGATATACCGCAACAAACAAGATGAGCATGGTCAAGTTGTCAGAAACAAAGCTCGTCTCGTTGCTCAAGGATATACTCAAGTGGAAGGCATTGACTTCGATGAAACATTTGCTCCTGTGGCTAGGCTTGAAGCCATACGCATTCTGCTGGCCTATGCAAATCATCATAACATACTTCTATATCAAATGGATGTGAAAAGTGCCTTTCTCAATGGCAAGATTGAAGAAGAAGTGTATGTTGCACAACCGCCTGGCTTTGAAAATCCAAAACATCCTGACATGGTATACAAGCTCAACAAGGCACTGTATGGCCTCAAACAAGCCCCTAGGGCGTGGTATGACACACTCAAATACTTCCTGAAGAGCAAAGGCTTCATACCTGGTTCCCTGGATCCCACTCTTTTCACGAAGACATATGATGGTGAACTGTTTGTGTGCCAAATATATGTGGATGACATTATCTTCGGCTGCACCAATCAGAAGTACAGTGAAGAGTTTGGATATATGATGCAAGAGCAATATCAGATGTCCATGATGGGGGAGCTGAAGTTCTTCCTTGGTCTTCAAATACGACAACAACGCAATGGCATCTTCATATCTCAAGAGAAGTATCTCAAAGATTGCCTGAAGAAGTTCGGTATGCAAGACTGCAAAGGCTTCACAACACCAATGCCAGCCAAACATCATCTAGGTCCTGACGACAATGGTAAAGAGTTCCCGATCAAAAGGTATACCGCTCCATGATTGGTTCTTTGCTTTATTTATGTGCATCTAGGCCAGATATTATGCTTAGTGTTTGCATGTGTGCTCGATTTCAAGCGGCACCAAAGGAGTCGCATCACTTAGCTGTGAAGCGAATTCTTCGATATTTGGCTCACACCCCAACTCTAGGATTATGGTATCCAAAGGGCTCAGAGTTTGATTTGGTTGGATTTTCGGATGCTGATTATGCTGGTGACAAAGTTGATCGCAAGTATACATCAGGCACATGTCACTTTCTGGGACGATCACTTGTATGTTGGTCTTCAAAGAAGCAGAACTGTGTATCTCTCTCCACTGCTGAATCTGAATACATTGCTGCTGGATCTTGCTGCGCTCAGCTTCTGTGGATGAAGCAAACACTCAAGGATTATGGCATTCATTTGAAGCAAGTACCACTTTACTGCGACAACGAAAGTGCCATCAAGATTGCCAACAACCCAGTTCAGCACTCGAAGACAAAGCACATTGAAATTCGTCATCACTTTCTCAGAGATCATGTTGTGAAGGAAGACATTGATATCATACACGTCAACACTGAAGAACAATTGGCAGATATCTTCACCAAGCCCTTGGATGAGAAGAGATTTTGCAAGTTACGTTGTGAGCTAAATATCCTGGAATCCTCAAATGTCCTGTGATCAGGCACACATCCTAACACTTATGCATATGATGACTTAGATGTGCAACGCACAAAGTAAAGTATATCTTCAATCAATGAAGACATACATTCTAAGTGTGAATACATTAATGTGGAATTTGACTTCGGAGCGCCACGATAATTGTGCGCCGTGTCTGGGTCTAATACTTCCTATACGTTGGGTAACGCCACCACCAAACGTTCTATTTTGAAGTGTTTCACTCATGGCGTTACCTTGCAATATCTTCACATTTGGTTTGGCTTCGAACTCAACATGTCTTCATGATTATCTTCACTACGTTGATTATATAGATGTATACATACTAGTGTTCTGTCCTCTACAGCATTCACTTATAGCTATGTCTTCTTGGTTGAATCTTTTGAACTAAGTGAATGTGATCGGACCCTAATCTCTCTATGCTTTCTATCTCAAATTCTATCTCTCCAAGTCATATGCATTCTATTGAAACTGTCGAATGTCTTCACTGCGTCCTTGTCAGCAGAAGATATAGAGACAACCATAAAGTCCGTTTTCAATGCTCATTCCTCCACATAAAATCCGGAGAAGCAGGAACGACCGCCCAACAATCCAGACGTGCGTGGGACGTGGAACAAACCCCAAACTTCCGCAAACAGGCCACGCGTTCCTCAGATGCGAATCGCCAGGGGCACCTGTGTAATAGCACAGTGCCGCCCCTGTGCCTATAAATTCACACTTACCGCGGTCATTATCTCCTTCTTCCACCCTCGCATGAACCCTAGCGCCACCGCTAGCTCTCGACGACGCCGGCGACGAAGCGCTTCGCTGCTGCAACTTCTCCAACGCCGTCCTCACGCCGACCGCGGACATCGTTCTCTCCGCCGTCGCCGTAGGTGTCTTCCGTCGCCAAGTTAGGGCACAGAGGACTGAACTGCTCGGCATCATCTCCCACTTCCGTCTAGCAGTTCCAAGTGTGGTAAATAAAACTTCTTTTTACAGCCCCTTTTGATCTCATGGTTCTGTCACTTTCTACCATAAGAAGTTTATCTTCACACAAGTTAGATCTCTCAATCTGCATCTCATAACATGCCTAGTATATTCACTTGTGCTTCATGAAGTAGTTAGATTCCTCACTTGTACTGATCTGTGGGTTCGTACAAATCTGGAACCAACTTCTTATCTATGAGTGAATGTCTTCGCACGATGAGGTCAATGTCTTCTAAACTGATTAATCTTCAAAACCTTCTGAGAATGCATATGACCTCTTCCCCTTCCCTCGCACCTTAATGCTGTCACAGGTACATGTCCGTGGGAGAATCCTTCGGTTCTGATAGTCTGCATTCATTTGCAGAATTCCTACAGCATCACATAAATTCTCCTGAAGCCAGTTCCTGTTGGTCCAGCAAAAGAAAGCCTTTGAAGCCTTTGAAAGTTTTGAAGCCTTTCAAGTTAAAGTTTATGGCTTCAGAAGCAGCAGCAAGGAAGGGGGGCAGACAGCGACGTGAAGGAACTTCCAAAGATCTGCCTGAAGACCTGGCAGAAATGTATAAAACAGATCCTGAAGAGAATTATGGGCAGCGCAAGACCCGAATTCAATGGATTCGACGCTATTGGGCTGAACAATGGTTCAAATACTGCTTCACAACCCAAGAGTATGCTGAGAAAAGTGCCATCAAAAGACCGTGGGGAGACATCTTATACAAAAACCTTGTACCCAGGTCCAGAGATGAAGCTATTGCCCAAAGCTTCTATCCATGCATGGTTCATGGGCCACAGCCTAATGATGCACATCCGTCGTCACTACTCTGGTGTCGTGACGACAATCTATTCAAGCACAACTTCCAGTTTGCCCAACAATCAGCGAAGCAGAACAAGAAGAAGTTGGGGTTAGACTTCAACCCTGGTCCCTCAGCACCAAGGGCAGATGGCACACGCTACGCAGAACCCAATATCATCGGTCCGTATGCCAATCTTGAGGGCCTCATCACCCGCATCTTAGTCCAAGGGACTGCCGTGAATGACCCTCCAGCTGACTCTGAGTCTGATGAAGCTCCTGCTGTACCGAAGCCAAAGCAGTCGAAGAAGTCAAAAGCTTCAAAGCCAGCCCCTTCATCAAAAATCTCAAGGGCGAAGCCATTGGCAACTGCACCTCCTGAAGATAGTGTGTAGTCTGAAGACGTATCCCGCGTCTCCAAGCCCCAGAAGGCCAAGGTGCCTCAGCCACACACCGGCAAAGAGCTCACAGCTGCTGCCATTCTGCGCAGCAAAGCCATTGATCTGTCAAGTGATGAAGATCTTGGAGATGACGCTCTAGAGCAGCTCATCAAGAGCAAAGAAGAAGCTGAAATCTTCAACAATTTGCCTCTCTTTGATGTCGCCATCATCCACAACTTCATCGACGAATGGTTTGCCACACCAAACATCAGCTTCGAAGATCTGCAACTGCCTATTGGCCTCAGCGTCGCCTTCCAAGGCGCAATTGCTTCAGAACTTGCCATTGCCCAGCGCATTGTTGAACTGAAGCAGAAAATTGATCATGAAAAGGCTCAGTTCAAGAAGAATATGTCCAATCTCAGCGTGCAAGAAGTGAAGAGCTTCAAGACCATGTTGCATGAGCTCAAGGAAAAAAATTTGAAGAAGCGTGCAGAAGCTCAGGGCTCACGTGAGCGGATGAAGTCTCTGGCTGAAAGATGTGTACAAGCCTACAATGAGGCTGAGAAGCGCAAGGCACTTGGGCGTCCTGGCATCGACCCCAAGATGGCCGCGAAGAAGAAGAAGAAGAAGCCTGCTATGGCTGAACCAGAGGCACCTAGGCAAGAAGCAATTCCAATTGTCTTCCCAACTGCAACGACTGGCTCGAAGCCAAAGAGCCGGTCAACAGCTTCGGAGCTCAAGAAGACAAGAACTGCTGAGGCTGAAGCCAGAAAGAGGAAAAGCTCTGAAGCCTCTCCTACTGCCCCCAGCAAGAAGAAGCGAAAGATCAAGAAATCTCGGGCTGCTCCCACAGAGCCCTTGATAGTTGAACCTATCTCTATGGTTCATCCCAACGCAGAACGACAACTGACAGTTCATGAGCCTGCTTCCACAGAGGCTCCTTAAGCTGAAGACATACCAGCAGCCGACCCCATTGCTGCTGAAGACATTGGTCATCAGGACAATGTACAAGATGATGCAGCCCTTCCTCAGTATGAACAAAGCGAGCTCATCAGCATTGGTCGTCCTCTGACACCAATTGCACAAGATGCGTCATGGGCGGATCGCCCTCAAGAGGAAGAAGACAATGAGGCCCAGCCCACTCCAACCCCACAGGCGTCGTCTGCATTCCGCAGGCTTCGCAAAGGTCCAAGGCCTCAAGTCTATGCTGAAGACATTCCGGCTACATCAGCCGCAGAAGACGCACCACAAGAGCCTACTCCTATGCTCCACCAAGAAGCAGTTCTCCAGGAGAACGTGCTTGTGACTGACCCTCCAGCTAGTCAAGCGGAGGCTGAAAATGTTGAGGCTGCCACAACCAACACTGAAGCCAATGTGGAGCCCTCCCCACCAAAAGCTTCAGCAGACAGCGAAGCTACTGATCCAGACACTTCTGTTCCTGAGTCTGCTGCAGGTCCTCAATTTGATTACCATGTTGAGCACATGCCTCATGTCCAGAAGCCAGTCCCAAGGCTGCCAAGGTTCCCAGGTCCTACATCAGCACCTGGCTCCTTTGACATCAATAGCTTCAAGGCAGACAATACGTTCTTCAACAGCTCCAAGAACCCCTATTCAAGGGAAAGGATTTCATCAGATAGGTTCTGGAGCTATCCTCAGCGCAGCTACTATTCATGCATCCTATACAACCAAGGTCGCATCTTCCCGCACAAGCGCCTTGATGTTGAAATCATTGCTGGTCTGCCCTGCTTAGAGGAAGCGCTGGATTGCTTCAAGCAAGTGGGTCTGCTGTAGTTTATAACTGATGAAGAGCACTGGAATGAAGAGCTTCTGTTGCAATTCTATGCCACCCTACACATCAAAGGATACAACAGAGATCCGAAGACTTGGGCCCTGGAGTGGATGACCGGCAATGTCCATCACGAAGCCAATGCATTCGATATCATTGAGCTCACCGGCCTGCCCACTCCTGGCGAACTCTTCGAGGAAGGTTGTCCACTACACACTGAAGCTCTTGAGAGCATATTCCAGAGGCCTGAACCAAATATGAGTCAGATGCTCTCCATGATGAAGCCATTGCCCCACGATGCTCCTTATCCAACAGAGTTCTTCGTTGAAGACTTTGAGTACCTGCCCAGAACCATCTATCACATTATCCAGCGGACTCTCTGGCCTATTAAAGGGCACTCTCCAAATGCCAAGATCGAGGGTGCAATGAAGACTCTGATATTCTGTATCCTTCATGGAAAATGCTTCAACGCACAGTATTTCTTCATACGCCAACTCGCTGCATCAGGCTCAGATCTGTTTGGTTTAAAGTTCTATGCTCCTTGGGTAATGAGACTGATCAAGCTTCACTCTGCGATCTCATATCAGCCCTCAGCCCACAACCATCGGATCTTCTTGCCAGATGTGGATACCTCTGCTGAAGCTATATATCCTGAGCCTGCCAAGCAACCTTTGAGTCTTCAGAATGCAGAACACCAAAGCTTCACTCAAAACGATGAAGGTGTTGAAGCCATCTCCAGGGTGTATCCTTTGGCTGGCACTACACGTGCGCCACACCCTGCTTCAACTGAAGCCACTGATAGTGCAACTGCTTCCATACCCAAGAAGCGCGCTCGTGTTCTCAATAACCGAGAGCTTCTTGTGGCCCTTCATCAAAAACAAGATAGGCATCATGACTGGCTAAAGCGTCAGATGAAAAGCCTCTTGGTGGATGTTAATCGTCTTCGAAATCTTGCCACCAAGAATGCTTTCGTCACTCATGAAACCTGTCGTCGTACATGGAAAGGGCTATCAATGATGTGTACTGAAGCTGAACTTGAAGAGGATGGCTTCACTGAGCGATTCAATTTTGACACCACACCTCCTAGAAGGGCTGTGATGCGCAACACACCATCACTTGAAGACTCTGAGTTTTCTTCATCTGCTGCCACAGTCACTGCCAGAATCATTTATGAAGAAGACGATGCTACATCACCGCCACCTGCTTCAGCACCTCCAAGCTCTTCTGCACCGCCAAACACCTCCAACGACCCTGCTGCTCCTGGGAACGAGTAGACACTCTATGTCTTCAAACCTTTTTGGTCCTTGCTGACAAAAGGGGGAGAAGCATATGGGTTGATAGTCTTCAAGCGGGTCCATATGGGCGGGTGCCTTATGTTTTGCTATATTTTGCTTCGTGCTTACAACTCTCGTTTTTGCTTCATTTGGTTCTTTGAGTTGTAACACTAAAACTCGATGGTCGTCTGCTACTTGTTTGCCACCCTGTTTGCGAAGATAAATTCCGCATGTGCGACGATAAATTCCGCACTTATCTCATTCTGCAGACGTCCATTTTCCATTATGCATGTCATTATCTTCATATACTTTCACATGCATAGTGGATTGTCATCATAAGCTGAATTAGATCTCCACAAGTACAACCTGCCATGTGCATTTGCATTCCAAAAGCAAATTAACTTATATGCACATCTTCAGGGGGAGCCCTTGAAACTTATGAAGACAATTCCTTATCCTTTACAATTTCACAGACTATATTCCCCGTTGAAAACTTCAACTAGTTTGTCATCAATCACCAAAAAGGGGGAGATTGTAAGTGCATCTAGTGCCACCCCTAGTTGGTTTTGGAGTATTGACGACAAACCTAGTTGAGGGACTAATGTGATTGTGAGAATTGCAGGATAACACAGGTAGAAGTCCCTCATTGATTCGGTTTTACTACCAGAGATGACCCCTAAAAATGTATGAAGACATTGAAGCCAAAGGTGGTATATGAAGATATTCACATTGAAGACTATGACAAAAGAAGACACGTTATGAAGCCTATGGAGCTCGAAGACTTAGATCTTTCGTAGTTCTTTTTCTTTTATGTTGAGTCATAGGAACCACCGTACTGTTAAGTGGGGCCCAGGAGAACTAGTCAGAATGACTGAAGTGATGCCTAAACCAAAAACCTATGTCTTCGAGTGAAGACAATGAGAGCGAATCTTGTCCAGAGCCGGACAAGTCAGCTTTGCTTGTAGCCCAAGTAAAGTTGCCATGAGAGTTTGAAATCTGACTGTTGAGACACGTGTCAGTTCCTTAGTGACCCAGGGTCATTTCGGACAAATCAGGTCGGGTTGCCAAGTGGATATAAATAGCCCACCCCCTACAACCATAAACGGTTGGCTGCTCAGATTTCAGTGCACGGCTTTTGTCGTTTGAGAGCAACCCACCTCGAAGCATTTGAGAGAAAATTCCTAGCGAGGAGAAAAGCCCTAACCACCCAGAGCCAGAGAACATTGGGCATCACTTAAGTCTTCTTGTCTGTGTGATCTGAAGACTTATTACACTTGAGGACTGTGAATCCTCCAGACGGTTAGGCGTCGCGTTCAGAGCATCCAAGAGACATTGTGGATTGCCAGTGAACGAAGTCTGTGAAGGTTTGGGAGTCTACCTTGAAGACTTACCAGAGTGATTGGGCGAGGACTATGTGACCTTAGCTCAAGGAGAATACGGTGAGGACTTGGTGTCCTGAGCTGCGTGTTCAGGACTGTGTGTCCTAAGGTTTAAATACCTAGCCGCTCCAACCAGACGTACAGTTGTCATAGCAATTGGAACTGGTCCAACACATCATTGTCTTCAACGAGTCACCGGTTTCATCTTCACTTCCTTTTTCTTACTGTTACTCATTGTGAAGACATTGCATGCTTGCTCATTCTTTTGTCTTCACAACGTGAATGTATGATCTGTTTGGCTTCATAACTTCTTCCCACCTGATCCTTATTACACTGCAGCTGTTTGTCTTTGTGCTTTCACTCTATTGAATACTTGACCATGGCTTGCCTAGTGTAATCTAACTTCCGCTGCATAGTAATAGGCAAAATCTTCGCTGTTTGTCTTCATAACTCCCACGTTTTGAAGACTTTCATAAAAATCGCCTATTCACCCCCCTCTAGTCGATATAACGCACTTTCATATAGCACTATAGGTGAAATAGAATGGTGGTTGTGGAAAAGACAAAAAGGGAGAAGATAGTCTTACATCAACTAGGCGTATCAACGGGCTATGGAGATGCCCATCAATAGATATCAATGTGAGTGAGTAGGGATTGCCATGCAACGGATGCACTAGAGCTATAAGTATATGAAAGCTCAAAAAGAAACTAAGTGGGTGTGCATCCAACTTGCTTGCTCATGAAGACCTAGGGCATTTTGAGAAAGCCCATCATTGGAATATACAAAGCCAAGTTCTATAATGAAAAATTCCCACTAGTATATGAAAGTGATAACATAGGAGACTCTCTATCATGAATATCATGGTGCTACTTTGAAGCACAAGTGTGGTAAAAGGATAGTAGCAATGTCCCTTCTCTCTTTTTCTCTTATTTTTTTATTTGGGCCTTTTCTCTTTTTTATGGCCTCTTTTTTTGTCCAGAGTCTCATCCCGACTTGTGGGGGAATCATAGTCTCCATCATCCTTTCCTCACTGGGACAATGCTCTAATAATGATGATCATCACACTTTTATTTTTCTTACAACTCAACAATTACAACTCGATGCTTAGAACAAAATATGACTCTATGTGAATGCCTCCGGCAGTGTACCGGGATATGCAATGAATCAAGAGTGACACGTATGAAATAATTATGAATGGTGGCTTTGCCACAAATACGATGTCAACTACATGATCATGCTAAGCAAAATGACAATGATGGAGTGTGTCATAATAAACGGAACGGTGGAAAGTTGCATGGCAATATATCTCGGAATAGATATGGAAATGCCATAATAGGTAGGTATGGTGGCTGTTTTGAGGAAGGTATATGGTGGGTGTATGATACCGGCGAAAGTTGCGTGGTATTAGAGAGGCTAGCAAAGGTGGAAGGGTGAGAAAAGTGCGTATAATCTAAGGACTCAACATTAGTCATAAAGAACTCATATACTTATTGCAAAAATCTACAAGTTATCAAAGCAAAGTATTATGCGCATGCTCCTAGGGGGATAGATTGGTAGGAAAATACCATCGCTCGTCCCCGATCGCCACTCATAAGGAAGACAATCAAAAAATAAATCATGCTCCGACTTCATCACATAACGGTTCACCATATGTGCATGCTGCAGGAATCACAAACTTTAACACAAGTATTTCTCAAATTCACAACTACTCAACTAGCATAACTTTAATATCACCATCTTCATATCTCAAAACAATTATCAAGTATCAAACTTCTCCTAGTATTCAACACACTCATAAGAAAGTTTTATTATTAATCTTGTATACCAAGCATATTAAGATTTTAAGAAAATTACCATGCTATTTAAGACTCTCAAAATAATCTAGGTGAAGCATGAGAGATCAATAGTTTCTATAAAACAAATCCACCACCGTGCTCTAAAAGATATAAGTAAAGTACTAGAGCAAAACTACATAACTCAAAAGATATAAGCGAAGCACATAGAGTATTCTAACAAATTCCAAATAATGTATGGCTCTCTCAAAAGGTGTGTACATCAAGGATGATTGTGGTAAACTAAAAAGTAAAGACTCAAATCATGAAAGACGCTCCAAGCAAAACACATATCATGTGGCGAATAAAAATACAGCTCCAAGTAAGGTTACCGATAGAAGTAGACGAAAGAGGGGATGCCTTCCGGGGCATACCCAAGCTTTGGCTTTTAGGTGTCCTTAGATTGTCTTGGGGGTGCCATGGGCATCCCCAAGCTTAGGCTCTTGCCACTCCTTGTTCCATAATCCATCAAATCTTTACCCAAAACTTGAAAACTTCACAACACAAAACTTAAAGTAGAAAATCTCATGAGCTCCGTTAGCTAAAGAAAACAAAAGACCACTTCAAGGTACTGTGATGAACTCATTCTTTATTTATATTGGTTTTATACCTACTGTATTCCAACTTCTCTAGGGTTTATAAATTATTTTACTGGCCATAGATTCATCAAAATAACCAGACAACACACGAAAAACAGAATCTGTCAAAAACACAACAGTCTGTAGTAATCTGTAGCTAGCGCAAGATATGGAACCCCAAAAATTCTAAAATAAATTGCTGGACGTGAGGAATTTATCTATTAATCATCTTCAAAAAGAATTAACTAAATATCACTTTCCAAATAAAAATGGCAGCAGTTCTAGTGAGCGCTAAAGTTTCTGTTTTTTACAGCAAGTGTAACAAGACTTTCCCCAAGTCTTCCCAATGGTTCTACTTGGCACAAACACTAATTAAACAAAAAAACACAACCGAAAAAGAGGCTAGATAAATTATTTATTAATAAACAGGAGCAAAAATCATGTAATAAAAATAAAATTGGGTTGCCTCCCAACAAGCGCTATCGTTTAACGCCCCTAGCTAGGCATAACAAGCAAGGATAGATCTAGGTATTGCCATCTTTGGTAGGCAATCCATAAGCGGATCTCATAATAGATTCATAAGGTAATTTAATTTTCTTTCTAGTAAAGTGTTCCATGCCTTTCCTTAAGGGAAATCGGAATCTAATATTTCCTTCCTTCATATCAATAATTGCACCAATCATTCTAAGGAAAGGTCTACCAAGAATAATAGGACATGAAGGATTGCAATCTATGTCAAGAACAATAAAATATACGGTCACATAATTCCTATTTGCAACAATAAGAACAACATTAATTCTTCCCATAGGTTTCTTAATAGTGGAATCCGCGAGGTGCAAGTTTAGAGAGCAATCATCAAAATCACGGAAACCTAACAAATCACACAAAATCTTTGGAATCATGGAAACACTAGCACCCAAATCACATAAATCATAGCATTCATGATCTTTAATTTTAATTTTAATAGTTGGTTCCCACTCATCATAAAGTTTTCTAGGGATAGAAACTTCCAATTCAAGTTTTTCTTCATATGATTGCATCAAGGCATCAACAATATGTTTAGTAAACGCTTTATTTTGGCTGTAAGCATGAGGAGAATTTAGCATGGATTGTAACAAGGAAATACAATCAATCAAAGAGAATTTTTCATAGTTAAATTCCTTGAAATCCATAATAGTGGGTTTAGCAACATCTAGGGTTTTAATTTCTTCAATCCCACTTTTATCAATTTTAGCATCAAGATCAAAAAATTCTGAATTCTTGGAACGCCTTCTAGGTAAAGGTGGATCATATTCAGTCCCATCATTATCAAGATTCATATTGCAAAACAAATATTTAATAGGGGACACATCAATAACTTTTAGATCTTCATCTTTATTTTCATAGGAACTAGAAGAACACGCTCTTATAAAGGCATCTTTCTTAGCACGCATCCTAGCGGTTCTTTCTTTGCACTCATCAATGGAAATTCTCATGGCTTTGAGAGACTCATTGATATCATGCTTAGGTGGAATAGATCTAAGTTTCAAAGAATCAACATCAAGAGAAATTCTATCAACGTTCCTAGCCAACTCATCAATCTTAAGCATTTTTTCTTCAATCAAAGCATTAAAATTCTTTTGCGAAGTAATAAATTCTTTAATATTAGATTCAAAGTCAAAGGGCATCTTATTATAATTTCCATAAGAATTGTTGTAGGAATTGCCATAATTATTAGAGGGATTACTAGGATAAGGCCTAGGGTTGAAATTTCCTCTATACGCGTTGTTACCAAAATTGTTCCTACCAACAAAATTCACATCCATAAATTCATTATTATTCTCAATCAAAGTAGACAAGGGCATATCATTAGGATCAGAAGAAACACTCTTATTAGCAAATAATTTCATAAGTTCATCCATCTTTCCACTCAAAACATTAATTTCTTCTATCGCATGCACCTTTTTATTAGTAGATCTTTCAGTATGCCATTGAGAATAATTAACCATAATATTATCTAGGAGTTTAGTAGCTTCTCCTAAAGTGATTTCCATAAAAGTTCCCCCCGCGGCCGAATCTAAAAGATTTCTAGAAGCAAAATTCAATCCAGCATAAAAAATTTGTATAATCATCCACAAATTTAAACCATGAGTAGGGCAATTACGTATCATAAGTTTCATTCTCTCCCAAGCTTGTGCAACATGTTCATGATCAAGTTGCTTAAAATTCATAATATCGTTTCTAAGAGAGATGATCTTAGTGGGAGGAAAATACTTAGAGATAAAAGCATTTTTGCACTTGTTCCATGAATCAATACTATTTTTAGGCAAAGACGAAAACCAAGCTTTAGCACGATCTCTAAGCGAAAAACGAAATAGCTTCAATTTAACAATATCATTATCCACATCTTTCTTCTTTTGCATATCAAACAAATCAACGAAGCTATTTAGATGGGTAGCGGCATCTTCACTAGGAAGGTCAGAAAACGGATCTTTCATGACAAGATTCAGCAAAGCAGTTTCAATTTCACAAGATTCAGCATCGGTAAGAGGAGCAATCGGAGTGCTAATAAAATCATTGTTGTTGGTATTGGTGAAGTCACATAATTTAGTATTATCTTGAGCCATCGTGACAAGCAAGCAAACTAACACACAAGCAAACAAAAAAAGCAAGCAGGCAGAAAGAGGCAAATAGAGAAAGAGAGGGAGGATAGAGAGAGGGCGAATAAAACGGCAAGGGTGAAGTGGGGGAGAGGAAAACGAGAGGCAAATGGCAAATAATGTAATGCGGGAGATAAGGGTATGTGATGGGTACTTGGTATGTTGACTTTTGCGTAGACCTCCCCGGCAACGGCGCCAGAAATCCTTCTTGCTACCTCTTGAGCACTGTGTTGGTTTTCCCCAAAGAGGAAGGGATGATGCAGCAAAGTAGCGTAAGTATTTCCCTCGGTTTTTGAGAACCAAGGTATCAATCTAGTAGGAGGCTACGCGCGAGTCCCTCGTACCTGCACAAAACAAATAAATCCTCGCAACCAACGCGATAAGGGGTTGTCAATCCCTACACGGCCACTTACGAGAGTGAGATCTGAAAGATATGATAAGATAATATTTTTGGTATTTTTGTGATAAAGATGCAAAGTAAAATAAAGGCAAAGTAAAAAATCAAAGGAAATAACTAAATAGTAGGATATTAATATGATGAAGATAGACTTGGGGGCCATAGGTTTCACTAGTGGCTTCTCTCGAGAGCATAAATATTCTACGGTGGGTGAACAAATTACTGTTGAGCAATTGACAGAATTGAGCATAGTTATGAGAATATCTAGGTATGATCATGTATATAGGCATCACGTCCGAGACAAGTAGACCGACTCCTGCCTGCATCTACTACTATTACTCCACTCATCGACCGCTATCCAGCATGCATCTAGAGTATTAAGTTAAAAACAGAGTAATGCCTTAAGCACGATGACATGATGTAGAGGGTGAAAGTGCTAGTTATCGACTAGAGGGGGGGTGAATAGGCGATTTTTATGAAAGTATTCAAAACATTGAAGTTTCGAAGACAAACAATAGAAACAAACCTATTACCATGCAGCGAAAGGTAGACTACACTAAGCAAGCCATAGTCAAGTATTCAATGAGATGAAAGCACAAGGACTAATAGCAGCTAGGCAGTATAGATCAGGATGGAAGATAGTATGAAGCCAATCAGAACAGCAGTCACACAGTGAGGACAAATAGATAATGCAGACAGGCAATGACTTCACACGGACCAATCTGAAAGTAAAGAGATGGGAAGGATGGAACCAGTGGCTCGTTGAAGACAATGATTTGTTGGACCAGTTCCAGTTGCTGTGACAACTGTACGTCTGGTTAGGGAGGCTGAGATTCAACTCAGAAGACCACGTCTTCACCTTATTCCCCTTGAGCTAAGGACACCCAGTCCTCGCCCAATCACTCTGGTAAGTCTTCAAGGTAGACTTCCAAACCTTCACAGACGTCGTTCACCGGTGATCCACAATGACTCTTGGATGCTCAGAACGCGATGCCTAACCGGCTGGAGGATTCACAGTCCTCAAGTGTAATAAGTCTTCAGATCACACAGACAGGAAGACTTTAGTGATGCCTAACACTCTTTGGCTCTCGGTGTTTAGGGCTTTGTCCTCGCAAGGAATTCTCTCTCAAAGGCTTCGAGGTGGGTTGCTCTCAAACGATAAAAGCCGTACACTAACTCTGAGCAGCCAACCGTTTATGGTTATAGGGGTGGGCTATTTATAGCCACAAGGCAACCTGGCCTGATTTGTCCGAAATGACCCTGGGTCACTAAGGAACTGACACGTGTTCCAACGGTTAGATTTCAAACACACACGGCAAATTTACTTGGGCTACAAGCACAGCTGACTTATCCAGCTCTAGATAAGATTTCCTCTCATTGTCTTCGCTCGAAGACATAGGATTTTGGTTAAGCATCACTTCAGTCATTCTGACTCGTTCACTTGGATGCCACTTAACAATACGGTGGTTCCTATGACTCAACAAAGAAGAAAAAGAACGACGAAACAACTAAGTCTTCGCGCTCCATAGTCTTCATGCAATGTCTTCTCTTATCATAGTCTTCAATGTGAATGTCTTCACATACCACCTTTGACTTCAATGTCTTCATACATTTTTAGGGGTCATCTCTGGTAGGAAAACCGAATCAATGAGGGACTTCTAACTGTGTTATCCTGCAATTCTCACAAACACATTAGTCCCTCAACCAGGTTTGTCATTAATACTCCAAAACCAACTAGGGGTGGCACTAGATGCACTTACAATCTCCCCCTTTTTGGTGATTGATGACAAACTGGTTGAAGTTTTCAATGGGGAATAAAATATGTGAAATTGTAAAGGATAGGGTATTGTCTTCATAAGTGGCAAAGGCTCCGCCTGAAGATGTGCATATAAGTAATTTGCTTTTGGAATGCAAATGCACATGGCAGGTTGTACTTGTGGAGATCCTCTTCAACTTATGATGACAATTCATCATGCAGGATTTGATATAACGTAGATAATGACATGCATAATGACAGATGGACGTCTGCAAATGACCTAAGTGCGGAAGTTATCATCGCACATGCAGAATTTATCATCGCATCACAGAATAGCAAATAAGTAGCAGACGACCATCGAGTTTAAGTGTTACAACTCAAAGAAACAAATGTATCGTAAAGCGAGAGTTGTAAGCACTTGGCAAACATAGCAAAAAGTAAAGCAACCACCCATATGGACCCGCTTGAAGACTATCAACTCATATGCTTCTCCCCCTTTTGTCAGTAAGGACCAAAAAGGTTTGAAGACATAGAGCGCCTACTCGTTCCCATGAGGTGCAGGCGAGGCAGCAGGGTCGTCGTTGAGGTCCGGTGGTGTAGAAGAACTTGGTGCAGTGTCGACACGCGCTGAAGTTGGAGGAGGTGAAGTGGCATCATCTTGGTCATCGATGACTCTGGCATTCACTGTCGCAGCTGAGGACGGATAGTTAGAGTCTTCAAGTGAGGGAGTCCGACGGAAGTGAGCATTCCTTGGAGGAGTTGAGTCAAACTTGAATCTTTCGGTGAAGCCATCGTCCTGCAAATCAGCTTCGGCACTAAGCAATGTAAAACTCTTCCAAGACCTCCGACAAGTTTCATGAGTAACAAAGGCATTCTTGGTGGCAAGATTGCGAATGCGATTGACATCCACCAAGAGGCTTTGCATCTAACGCTTAAGCCAGTTGTGATGCTTGTCCTGTTTCTAG
Source organism: Triticum urartu (assembly GCF_003073215.2). Classification (NCBI taxonomy): domain Eukaryota; kingdom Viridiplantae; phylum Streptophyta; class Magnoliopsida; order Poales; family Poaceae; genus Triticum; species Triticum urartu. The sequence continues at coordinate 415,564,755 of NC_053023.1, forward strand.
TGTAGCATGACGAGAAGCTCTCGGTCATTGAGAACACGAGATTGCCTCCGAGGCCTTTGGGCAATGGTGCTTCCAGTGGCGTCAGTTTGAGCGCGAGGGACACGTGTATTGCCAGCCAAGGGATAAACACGCGAGACTGCCTGAACTCCTTCAATGGGCTGGGTGAAGCTTTGGTGAACAGCATTGTGAAGATAAATGGGATCCTTAGCAGGCTCTGGGTAAATAGCTTCAACAGACAGATCAACCTCTGGCAAGAATACAAGATGATTGCACGCAGACGGCTGATAGTTGATGGCAGAGTGAAGCTTGATAAGGCGCATTACCCATGGAGCATAAAACTTCACACCAAAAATGTCGGAGCCAGATGCAGCCAACTGCCTGATGAAGAAGTCTTGAGCATTGAAACTGATGCCATTGAAGGTATAGAAAACCAAAGTCTTCATTGCTCCTTCAAGCTTCGCTGCAGATGAATGTCCTTTGACAGGCCATAGAGTTTTTCTGATGATATGATAAATGGTGCAAGGCAAATACTCTAGGTCTTCAACAAAGAATTCAGATGTGTAGTCAGTGTCGTGAGGCAAAGGCTTCATCATGCTCAACATTTGGCTCATGTTGGGTTCTGGCTTCTGAAAAATGCTCTCCAAAGCATTCTGGTGTTGTTGACAACCTGGTTCATAGTATTCACCAGGAGTGGGCAGGCTTGTGAGCTCAAAGATATCAAGAGCTTTGGCTTCATGATGGACATTGCATGTCATCCACTCAAGGACCCAAGACTTTGGATCCCTGTTGTAGCTGCGAATGTGAAGAGTTGCATAGAATTGTAAAAGAAGCTCTTCATTCCAGTGTTCCTTGTCCGTGACAAACTGCAGGAGTCCGTCGTCTCTGAAGCAATCCAGCGCTTCTTCCAGACAGGGCAGGCCAGCTATAGCTTCAGTATCAAGACGCATATGGGGAAATATGCGCCCTTGATTGTATAAGACGCAGGAATAGTAGCTGCGCTGCTGATAGCTCCAGAACCGATCCGAGGAAATACGGGGTTTGGTGTAAGGGTTCTTGGCGCTGTTGAAGAAGGTGTTATGTGCCACGAAGCCATTCACATTGAAGACCCCAGGAGAGATTGCAGTGCCTGGGAATCTTGGAAGTCTTGGCTTGGGCTTCTGGACATGAGGTCTATGCTCGACATGATAGTCAAATTGTGGACCCGCAGCAGGTGGAGGAACCAGAATGGGCCATCGGACCATAACAGGCTGACCACGATCAAATGCCAGCTCAATTGTATGAGGTCTTGGAGGGGGTACAGGAGCATTGGCATTGGCATTGACATGGGCTTCAGGGTCCACATTGGCTTCAAGAGCTTCAGTATTGGCTTCGGGCGCTGCAGTGGCTTCAGGTGCAGGCACTTCTGGCACCGCATGAGCTTCAGGCGCCACATTAGCTTCAGCCATGACAACGTCATTGGCTTCATTATTGATGTTGGTGGACGCCTCAGGATTGTTAACCTCCACTTCAGGAGATGGAGGGTCGGACACGTTCTCCTCGAGAACAACATCTTGGTGGGACGGGGGTGTAGCAACTCTTTCTACTTCAACTCTTGGTTCTTCTCCTTCATCGGCTGATGCAACAGGAATATCTTCAGCTGTTTTGGCTTCAGACTCAGAAACGTGCACAGTGGAAGGGACTTGGGGCCTTGGTCCTTTGCGAAGCCTGCGTAATGCTGGCGACGCTTGTGGAGATGGAGTTGGCTGGGCCTCAAAGTCATCATCATCTTGTGGTTGGGGAGCACTTGGGGTGTCTTGGTGTTGTGGGTGATCAGCCCATGATGCATCCTGAGCAGTTGGTGTCAAAGGATGACCAATGCTGATGAGTTCGCTGTGCGTGAGCACAGGCGATGATACCAAATTGTGCTCGATCTGAGGAAGGACTTCATCATCTTCAACATTGTCGTGAGGACCAATGTCTTTAGTTGCGGTGGGGTCAACAGCTGGATTGTCTTTAGCTTCAGGAGCCTCTATGGAAGCAGGCTCATGAACTATCAAGCGGCTCTCTCGGTGTTCGGACGCAGGACGAGCCACGGAGATTGGCTCGACCTCAGGGGCTTTGTGGGAGCAGTCCAATCTCTCTTCTTGGTTTTTCGTTTCTTGGTTGGGGGAGCATCATCAGTGGTGGCCTTGGTCTTGCGTTTTCTTGCTTCGGCTTCAGCTGCCCTTGTTTTCTTGAGTTCAGAAGCCACTGCGGGGACCTTAGGCTTCAAGCCTGTCATACTGGCTGGGAAGACAATTGGATGTATTTCCTGCCTTGGTGCTTCGGGTTCTGCCACAGCTGGCTTCTTCTTCTTCTTGGCCGCCATTCGAGGGTCGATGCCTGGACGCCCCAAAGCTTTGCGCTTTTCAACTTCATTGTATCCCTGAACACATTTAGCAGCAAGATCCTTCATGCGCTCACGAGAACCTTTGGCTTCTTCGCATTTCGTGCGGAATGCTTTCTTGAGCTCATGCATCATGACTTGGAAGTTCTGGGTCTTAAACATTGAGCTTGGCCATATGCTTCTTGAACCGAGCCTTTTCATAATCTATCTTATGTTTCAGCTCAACAATTTTTTGAGTTAGAGCCAGCTCAGCAGCAATGGCTCCATGGAAGGCAACGTTGAGGCCAATGGGAAGCTGAAGATCATCAAAGCTGACATTTGGGCTGTCAAACCACTCATCAATGAACTTGTTTAAGATTTCCACATCAAAGAGAGGAAGGTCATTGAAGATTTCCGCCTCTTGCTTGCTCTTGATCAACTCCTCAAGAGCGTCATCGCCAAGATCGTCGTCGCTGGACAGATCAATGGCGTCATTCTCGTTGCGTAGAACAACAGCAGGGGCCAGTGCTTGGCTAGTGGGTTGCATGGGCATCTTCACTTTGGCGGGTTTGGAGATGCGTGAAAGATCTTCAGACTGCACACTGTCTTCAGGAGGTGCAGTGGCCAGAGGCTTCGCCCGTGAAACCTTTGGTGCAGGGGAAGGCTTCGAAGCTTTAGGTTTCTTCAGCTTCTTTGGCTTCGGTGGTGTAGGCGCTTCGTCAGAATCAGCATCATCTGCAGGTTCATCCACGGCTGTCCCTTGAACCATAATATGAGAGATGAGACCTTCTAGGTTGTAGAAGGGCCCAACAAGATTGGGTTCAACTTCACGAGTGCCATCGGCACGAGGAGCAGAGGGACCTGGATTGAAGTCTAATCCCCGTGACTTCTTGTTTTCTTTGGCCGAGTACTTGGCAAACTAGAAGTTGCGCTTGAATAGATTATCGTCACGGCACCATAGTAATGAAGATGGGTCTGCATCTAGAGGCTGTGGTCCACGGACCATGCAAGGATAGAAGCCTTGTTCAATGGCTTCAGCTCTGGACCTGGGTTGAAGATTTCTGTACAAGATGTCTCCCCACGCTCGCTTGATGGCATTCTTATCAGCATATTCCTGGGTCACGAACCTGTACTTGTACCATTGTTCTGCCCAATATCTTCGAATCCATTGGATTCGGGTTTTCCGCTGATTGTAGTCCTCCTCTGGATCTGTCTTGTACAGCTCATAGAGGTCAGGAGGCAAATCTCTTGAGGTGTTTCCACGGTGTTGTCTGCCACCCTTCCTTGCAGATTTCTCTGGTGCCATGAAGTTTAGACTGAAAGGCTTCAAAACTGTCAAAGTCTTCTGTCTACTGGTCAGACAAGAACTGGCTTCAGGAGAATTTATATGATGTTGTAAGAACTCTGCAAATGAATGCAGACTATGAGAACCAAGGGATTCTCCCACGGACATGTACCTGTGACAGCATTAAAGGTGCGAGGAAGGGGAAGAGGTCATATGCATTCTCAGAAGATTTTGAAGATAAATCAGTTTAGAAGACATTGACCTCATAGTGCGAAGACATTCACTCATAGGTAGAGAGTTGGTTCCAGATTTGTACGAATCCATGAATAAGTACAAGTGAGGAATCTAACTACTTTGTGAAGCATAAGTGAACATGCTAGGCATATTATGAGATGCGTATGAGATAGATCCAACTTGTGTGAACAGAAACTACTTGTGGTTGAAAAGGATGAATCTATCGGGTCAAAAAGACTGTAAAAGGAGATTTTATTTACCACACGAGGAACTGCTAGAAGGAGTGGGAGAGGAGGCTGAGCAGTTCGATCTTCCGCTCCCTAACTTGGCGACGGAGGACACCTACGGCGACGGCGGAGAAGACGATGTCCGCGGCCAGCGTGAGGACGGAGTCGGTGAGGTCGCGGCAGCTAAGCGCTTCGTCGCCGGCGTCATCGAGGGCTAGCGGTGGCGCTAGGGTTTGTGCGAGAGTGGAAGAAGAGATAATGACTGGGGTGAGGCATGTATTTATAGGGACATGGACGGCACAGTGTTATTACACAGGTGCCCCTGGCGATTCGCATCTGAAGGGCACATGGCGATCATGCAACACATGAGAGGTTGTTCCACGTTCCCACGCACGCCTGGATTGTCGGGTGGTCGTTCCCACTTCTCCGGGTTTCAGGAAAAAAGGATTGAACATTGAAAGCAGATTAATGTTTGTCTCTGTGTCTTCTGCTGACAAGGACGCAAAGAAGACGTTTTGACAGTTTCAATAGAATGCATATGATTTGGATAGAGAGACTTAAGACGAAAGCATAGAGAGGTTAGGGTCCAATCACAATCACTTAGTTCAAAAGATTCAATGTGAAGACATAGCTATAAGTGAATGCTGTAGAGGACAGAAACTAAATTGAAGATAAACATGAGGCCAAGTTAACATTGAAGACAAACAAAATGTGAATACTTTGCAAATGTAACGCCATGTGAAAAACACTTCTAAGGGAAGAATTTGGTGGTGGCGTTACCCACCGTATAGGAAGTATTAGACCTAGACACGGCGCACAATTATTGTGGCGCTCCGAAGTCAAATTCCACATTAATGTATTCACACTCAGAATGTAAGTCTTCATTGATTGAAGACATACTTTACTTCGTGTGTTGCACATCTAAGTCATCGACATGCATAAGTGTTAGGATGTGTGCCTGATCACAGGACATTTGAGGATTCCAAGATATTTAGCTCACACCGTAACTTGCAAAACCTTTTCTCATCCTAGGGCTTTGTGAATATATCTGCCAGTTGCTCTTCAATGTTGACGTGTATGATATCAATATCTTCCTTCATGACATGATCTCTAAGAAAGTGATGACAAATTTCAATGTGCTTTGTCTTCGAGTGCTGAACTGGGTTGTTAGCAATCTTGATGGCGCTTTCGTTGTCGCAGTAGAGTGGCACTTGCTTCAGATGAATGCCATAGTCTTTGAGTGTTTGCTTCATCCATAGAAGCTGAGCGCAGCAAGATCCAGCAGCAATGTATTCAGATTCAGCAGTGGAGAGAGATACACAGTTCTGCTTCTTTGAAGACCAACATACAAGTGATCGTCCCAGAAAGTGACATGTGCCTGATGTAGACTTGCAATCCACCTTGTCACCAGCATAATCAGCATTCGAGAATCCAACTAGATCAAACTCTGAGCCCTTTGGATACCATAATCCTAGTGTTGGGGTGTGAGCCAAATATCGAAGAATTCGCTTCACAGCTAAGTGATGCGATTCCTTTGGTGCCGCTTGGAATCGGGCACACATGCAAACACTAAGCATGATATATGGCCTAGATGCACATAAATAAAGGAAAGAACCAATTATGGAGCGGTATACCTTTTGATCGAACTCTTTACCATTGTCGTCGGAACCCAGATGGTGTTTAGCTGGCATTGGCGTAGTGTAACCTTTGCAGTCTTGCATTCCAAACTTCTTCAGGCAATCTTTGAGGTATTTCTCTTGAGATATGAAGATGTCGTTGCGTTGCTGTCGTATTTGAAGACCAAGGAAGAACTTCAGTTCACCCATCATGGACATCTGATATTGCTCTTGCATCATATATCCAAACTCATCACTGTATTTCTGGTTGGTGCAGCCGAAGATAATGTCATCCACATATATTTGGCACACAAACAGTTCACCATCATATGTCTTCATGAAGAGTGTGGGATCCAAAGAACTCTGTTTGAAGCCTTTGCTCTTCAGGAAGTCCTTGAGTGTGTCATACCAAGCACGAGGGGCTTGTTTAAGGCCATACAGTGCCTTGTTGAGCTTGTAAACCATGTCAGGATGTTTTGGATCTTCAAAGCCAGGCGGTTGTGCAACATACACTTCTTCTTCAATCTTGCCATTGAGAAAGGCACTTTTCACATCCATTTGATATAGAAGTATGTTATGATGATTTGCATAAGCCAGCAGTATGCGTATGGCTTCAAGCCTAGCCACAGGAGCAAATGTTTCATCGAAGTCAATGCCCTCCACTTGAGTATATCCTTGAGCAACGAGACGAGCTTTGTTTCTGACAACTTGACCATGTTCATCTTGTTTGTTGCGGTATATCCATTTGGTGCCTATGATATTGTGCTTACGAGGATCAGGACGCTTAACCAGTTCCCATACATTATTCAGCTTAAACTGTTGAAGCTCTTCTTGCATAGCTTGAATCCATTCAGGTTCCATGAAGGCTTCATCAACTTTCTTGGGTTCTGATATTGAGACGAATGCGAAGTGTCCACAGAAATTTGCTAGTTGTGTTTCCCTTGAACGAGTGAGTGGACCAGGTGCATTGATGCTGTCAATTATTCTCTCAATCTGTACTTCATTTGCAACACGAGGATGAACAGGACGAAGATTTTGCTCTTGCTGATCATTGTCATCGTTAGAAGGATTGTCTTTAGACTAAGCATTGTCTTCAGGTTGATCAGGTGCAGATATGATGAGTTCCTCTTCAAGCTGAGCTTCAGACGGTATGATTTCTCCAGTTCCCATAAGCTTGATGGTTTCACTGGATGGAACTTCATCAGTGAGGAGCTCATAGGATGTTTTGTTCAGAAGCTTGTTAAGATAAACACGGTTGATAATATGGCATGCAGTATCAATGGCTCCAGGCCAGAACTTTCTTGGAGTCTTGTATTCATCGAGCATCGTCCGGGCCATCTCAATAAGTGTTCTATTCTTGCGTTCCACGACGCCATTCTGCTGCAGCGTGTACGGAGCTGAGAACTCTGAGTGATGCCCAAAGTATCAAGATAAGTGTCGAGGCCAGTGTTCTTGAATTCAGTGCCATCGTCACTTCTGATGTGCTTGATCTTGACGCCATAGTTGGTCATTGCTCGATTGGCGAAGCGTCTGAAGACATCCTGCACTTCAGTCTTGTAGAGGATTATATGCACCCATGTATATCTTGAATAATCATCAACAATGACGAAGCCATAGAGACAAGCAGTAGTAGTAAGAGTTCAGTAGTGAGTGGGACCGAAGAGGTCCATGTGTAGCAGTTCGAAGGGTTGAGTCGTTGTCATGATTGTCTTCGAGGGATGCTTGGCTCTCGTCATCTTTCCAGGTTCACAGGCACCGCATAGGTGATCTTTCTTAAACTTGACGCACTCGATGCCTATGACATGCTTCTTCTTTGCAAGAGTGTGCAAGGTCCTCATGCCAGCATGCCCTAGCCTCCGATGCCAGATCCAGCATTCTGAAGCCTTTGCTAGAAGACATATGGCAAGTTGTGGTCCTGCTGAGAAATCTACTACGTACAAATCATCTTTCCGATACCCTTCAAAGACTAGAGACTTGTCAGATTCCATAAGAACAAGGCAACGATATTTTCCAAATATCACAATCATGTTTAAATCGCAAAGCATTGAGACAGACATTAAGTTGAAACCAAGGGATTCAACAAGCATCACTTTATCCATGTGTTGATCCCTTGAGATTGCAACTCTACCTAGACCCAATACCTTGCTTTTACCAGTATCAGCAAATGTGATGTGACTCTTGTCAGATGGACGTAAAGTTGAGTCCATGAGAAGACTTCGCTTGCCAGTCATGTGATTAGTAAACCCACTATCAATAATCCATTCTGAAGCAGCTGGTGTCATTCCCTACAGTGCAGTTAGGGGGATAGGCTTCACAAAGAGAATTGTGAAGCATAAACATTTGACGAGCAAGTGGATTATGAAAGCTTAGATCGAGGTTAGGACTGATAGGGGAAGTAGCAAGCGACTCAGGAACAAAATACATAATAAGACCATTTGGGCATTTGATCTTGCGCCCTACAAGATGTTTAAGGTCCCCAGCAATAGCTTCAGACGAATTTGATTTTCGGCTGGAGACCCTTCCCTGCAAAAGAGAGTTAAGCTTTCTTAGCCACCCACATCTTCAAGGGTGGCTTCGAAGCAATGAGTCTAAGTGCAGCATCTGAGAACTTTGGCTTTGAAGCCCTAGTAAATAGTCTTGCAGGAGGGCAATAGTACTCATGAGAATAAGCAGAGTAGTTCTTGGTCTTATGAACATGGCGGTTTGATGAAACGCGCTCATATTCATAGACCTGAGTATGGTTTCCCTACAAAACATTTGCGTTAGTGCGACTTGGGTGAGCCCTCTGTCTGTATGAAGCCTGTGGTCTGGGGTTTGTCTTCTTCACTTGTGGTGTCATGATGACATTCACAGGGAGATTCTCCAGACACCTTTTCAGCACCCAGACTTTCTTCATAGGTGGCCCATTCCTGCAGTTAGTACCAATATACATGGCAAACACTTCACCATTCTGATTCTTAAACAGTTTATAGTTTGCATCAAAGGATTCATCAATAACAATGGGATTAGCACAAGTGAAGCCAGATAGGGTGGATGGATCCACTGAAGATTCCTTTGTAGCAACCCATGTGGTTTTGGGGTACTGCTCAGATTTCCAGTAAGAGCCATCAGCATTCATTTTCCTTTCGAACCCAACACCCTCTTTCCTAGGGTTTCGGTTCAGGATCTGCCTTTTGTGGACATCACATAGTGTCTGATGTCCTTTGAGACTTTTGTACATCCCTGTTTCAAGCAATGTCTTCAACCTAGCATTTTCATCAGCAATAGCAGTGGCATCCTCAGCAGAGGGGTTAGTTACCACATCAACAGTTGAAGATATTGCAACAGTAGCAGCAGTAGAACATCCAGCAACAGAAGTAGCATTATCACGCTCAATGCATTTAAGACATGGTGGTTCAAATCCTTCCTGAGCGGGACTGATCTGTTTGGCGCGAAGTGACTCGTTTTCCTTTTGAAGATCTTCATGAGCCGCTCTCAATTTCTCAAGATCTTGCTTCCTTTGAAGATAATCATAGGAGAGCTTTTCATGAGTTGTTGAGAGTGTTTCATGACGACTTTCAAGTTCCTCATACTTAATGTGAATATTTTTATGTCTTCAATTAAGGACTGAGATCGAGTCATTTCAGCGTCTAACAGGTCATCGCTTTTGTCTAACAGTTTTTGAATATGTTCCATAGCTTTCTGTTGTTCAGTTGCAATTTTAGCAAGTGTTTTGTAGCTGGGTTTGGAACGACAATCAGAGTCATCTTCACTGGATGTTTGATAGTGAGTAGTGCATGAGTTTACCTTGGCACTGGGTGCCATGAAGCAGTAGGTAGGGGCGGAGTCATCCTGGTCATCAGCATCGGCGTCGGTGATGGAGTCATTGTCTTCAATGTTGAAGCTGGACTTGGCAACGTAGGCTGTAGCCAGACTCGCAATGCCAGAATCGGACTCCTCCTCAGACTCCACCTCCGCCTCCTCAGAAGCAGACTCCTCCTCTGAATCCATTTCCTTGCCAACAAACGCACGAGCCTTGCCAGATGAGCTCTTCTTGTGTGATGAAGACTTTGATGAAGACTTGGAAGATGACTTTGAGTATTTCTTCTTCTTCTTGTCGTCAGAATCATATTCCTTGCTTTTCTTCTTGTTGTTGTTCTCATTGTCCCACTGAGGACACTCAGAGATGTAGTGGCCAGGTTTCTTGCACTTGTGGCATGTTCTCTTCTTGTAGTCATGAGCAGAAGCTTCATCATTCCTTGAGCTAGATCATGAGGACTTTCTGAAGCCTTTCTTCTTGGTGAATTTCTAGAACTTCTTCACAAGCATAACAAGATCCTTTCCAATGTCTTCAGGATCATCAAAACTGCAATCAGATTCTTCTTCACATGAGGAAATAGCTTTTTCCTTCAAAGCACGAGTTCGCCCATAGTTGGGACCATAGATGTCTCTTTTCTCAGAAAGCTGAAACTCATGTGTGTTGAGCCTTTTCCAGTATGTCAGACGGATCGAGTGTCTTGAAGTCGGGGCGTTCTTGAATCATCAGGGCTAGGGTGTCAAACGAGCTGTCAAGTGATCTCAGGAGTGTCTTGACGACTTCATGCTTGGTGATATCAGTAGCGCTGAGGGCTTGAAGCTCATTTGTGATGTCAGTGAGTCGATCAAACGTAAGCTGAACATTCTCATTGTCGTTTCTCTTGAAGCGGTTGAAGAGGTTGCGAAGGACACTGATTCTTTGATATCTCTGGGTTCATACGCCTTTGTTGACCTTGGAGAGCCAGTCCCAGACTGGCTTGGATGTTTCCAAAGCACTCACACGGCCATACTGTCCTTTGGTCAGATGACCACAGATAATGTTCTTGGCAGTGGAATCCAGTTGAACGAACTTCTTGACATCAGCAGCGGTGACACCTTCACCAGCCTTGGGAACACCATTCTTGACGACATACCAGAGGTCGATATCAATGGCTTCAAGATGCATGCGCATCTTATTCTTCCAGTAGGGATATTTAGTTCCATCAAAGACCGGGCACGCAGCGGAGACTTTGATTATCCCTGAAGTCGACATAGCTAAAACTCCAGGTGGTTAAACCGAATCACACAGAACAAGGGAGTACCTTGCTCTGATACCAATTGAAAGTGCTAGTTATCGACTAGAGGGAGGTGAATATGCGATTTTTATGAAAGTCTTCAAAACATGGAAGTTTCAAAGACAAACGATAGAAACAAACCTATTACCATGTAGTGAAAGGTAGACTACACTAAGCAAGCCATAGTCAAGTATTCAATGAGATGAAAGCACAAGGACTAATAGCAGCTAGGCAGTATAGATCAGGATGGAAGATAGTATGAAGCCAATCAGAACAGCAGTCACACAGTGAAGACAAATAGATAATGCGGATAGGCAATGACTTCACAAGGACCAATCTGAAAGTAAAGAGATGGGAAGGATGGAACCAGTGGCTCGTTGAAGACAATGATTTGTTGGACCAATTCCAGTTGCCGTGACAACTGTATGTCTGGTTAGGGAGGCTGAGATTCAACTTAGAAGACCACGTCTTCACCTTATTCCCCTTGAGCTAAGGACACCTAGTCCTCGCCCAATCACTCTTGTAAGTCTTCAAGGTAGACTTCCAAACCTTCACAGACTTCGTTCACCGGCGATCCACAATGACTCTTGGATGCTCAGAACGTGATGCCTAACCGGCTGGAGGATTCACAGTCCTCAAGTGTAATAAGTCTTCAGATCACACAGACAGGAAGACTTCAGTGATGCCTAACACTCTTTGGCTCTGGGTGTTTAGGGCTTTGTCCCCGCAAGGAATTCTCTCTCAAAGGCTTCGAGGTGGGTTGCTCTCAAACGATAAAAGCCGTACACTAACTCTGAGCAGCCAACCGTTTATGGTTGTAGGGGGTGGGCTATTTATAGCCACAAGGCAACCCGACCTGATTTGACCGAAATGACGCTGGGTCACTAAGGAACTGACACGTGTTCCAACGGTCAGATTTCAAACACACACGGCAACTTTACTTGGGATACAAGCATAACTGACTTATCCAGCTCTGGATAAGATTTGCTCTCATTGTCTTCGCTCGAAGACATAGGATTTTGGTTAAGCATCACTTCAGTCATTCTGACTGGTTCACTTGGACCCCACTTAACAGTACGGTGGTTCCTATGACTCAACAAAGAAGAAAAAGAATGACGAAACAACTAAGTCTTCGCGCTCCATAGTCTTCATGCAATGTCTTCTCTTGTTATAGTCTTCAATGTGAATGTCTTCACATACCACCTTTGACTTCAATGTCTTCATACATTTTTAGGGGTCATCTCTGGTAGGAAAACCGAATCAATGAGGGACTTCTACCTGTGTTATCCTGCAATTCTCACAAACACATTAGTCCCTCAACCAGGTTTGTCGTCAATACTCCAAAACCAACTAGGAGTGGCACTAGATGCACTTACAAAGGGATAAACTCATGCAATATGATGAAAACCCCATCTTGTTATCCTCGATGGCAACAATACAATACGTGCCTTGCTGCCCCTACTGTCACTGGGAAAGGACACCGCAAGATTGAACCCAAAGCTAAGCACTTCTCCCATTGCAAGAAAGATCAATCTAGTAGGCCAAACCAAACTGATAATTCGAAGAGACTTGCAAAGATAACCAATCATACATAAAAGAATTCAGAGAAGATTCAAATATTGTTCATAGATAGACTTGATCATAAACCCACAATTCATCGTTCTCAACAAACACACCGCAAAAAGAAGATTACATCGAATAGTTCTCCACAAGAGAGGGGAGAACATTGTATTGAGATCCAAAAAGAGAGAAGAAGCCATCTAGCTAATAACTATGGACCCATAGGTCTGAGGTAAACTACTCACACTTCATCGGATGGGCTATGGTGTTGATGTAGAAGCCCTCCGTGATCGATGCCCCCTCCGACGGAGCTCTGGAACAGGCCCCAAGATGGGATCTCGTGGATACAGAAAGTTGCGGCGGTGGAATTAGGTTTTTGGCTCCGTATCTAATCGTTTGGGGGTACGTAGGTATATATAGGAGGAAAAAGTACGTTAGTGGAGCAACAGGGGGCCCACGAGGGTGGTGGGCGCGCCTGGGGGGGTAGGCGCGCCCCCTACCTCGTGGCCTCCTCTTTTGTGTCTTGACATAGGGTCCAAGTCTCCTGGGTCTTGTTCGTTGAGAAAATCACGTTCCCGAAGGTTTCATTCCGTTTGGACTCCGTTTGATATTCCTTTTCTTCGAAACCCTAAAACAGGCAAAAACCAGCAATTCTGGGTTGGGCCTCCGGTTAATAGGTTAGTCCCAAAAATAATATAAAAGTGGATAATGAAGCCCAATAATGTCCAAAACAGTAGATAATATAGCATGGAACAATCAAAAATTATAGATATGTTGGAGCCGTATCAGATCATGTGGGTATCTTGGAATCGTTCCGCTGGTTTTGTGACGAGAACATTGTTCTTGGTGCCTCCTGAGATTTAGGGGTTGTGGCAGTGTCCCGGGGAGTTGAGCTCTGAGGTGTTGTCGTCACAATTTTATCGTTGCAGTTCTGGAATACCTGAGTTTGCCGACATCGAAAATCTCCTTTATGCAGTTGTTGGTGAGATAACCTCGACGCCATACAGTACTGGGGCAGAAGTTCAGGAGTATTGCCATAACTCGTATAACGGATGCTTTTCGAAGGTTCAGGTAAATGATTTCCGAAGGTTTCTTGGTTATGTGTTGAAGGATGGATACAGCTGGATGTAGGATTTGCTAGTTTTGGGTGAGATATTATGCTTCCCCTGTATCCCCAACACCTGATTGCATAACCAGAAAGTTTCAGGAGTTTCATAGGTGGGAATTCTTGTACCTCTAGTATTTCTTCCCGCAAATATTTGGTTTGTGATTGGGTAATCCTTACCAATTATTTGTTCATATCCGTACCTTGTTGCTTTATTCATCTATCTCTATCTAAGTGGCTTCTCAATTTATGAAAGTGTGATGATTTACTTTGGAATTCATTCGTTCATTCTTGTTCGAATGTTAAGGCTATATGTTGCAATTTCGATCCATTTGATTAAGCTTGAATATATGTCTTTCAAGATGCTAACGGATGTCAACCTCTTCAGGATGGCTCCTCCAACGTGTCAGAATTCGGAACCTCCGCCACCACCTCCACCTCCGGAGGCATGGAAAGCTGTCATGTCCGCCACCAACGCCAACACGCAGATGCTTGCTACGTCTTGAGCTTGCGTTGGTTTTCCCCAAAGAGGAAGGGATGATGTAGCAGAGTAGCGTAAGTATTTCCCTCAGTTTTTGAGAACCAAGGTATTAATCCAGTAGGAGCCCACGCTCAAGTCCCTCGTACCTGCACAAAGCGATAGCTACTCGCAACCAACGCGATTAGGGGTTGTCAAGCCCTTCACGGTCACTTACGAGAGTGAGATCTGATAGATATAATATTTTTGGTATTTTTGGTATAAAGATGCAAAGTAAAAAGTAAAGGCAAAGTAAAAAAGCAAAGCAAGATTAAAGTAATGGAGATTGATATGATGAGAATAGACCCGGGGGCCATAGGTTTCACTAGTGGCTTCTCTCAAGAGCATAAGTATTCTACGGTGGGTGAACAAATTACTGTTGAGCAATTGACAGAATTGAGCATAGTTATGAGAATATCTAGGTATGATCATGTATATAGGCATCACGTCCGTGACAAGTAGATCGAAACGATTCCTGCATCTACTACTATTACTCCACTCATCGACCGCTATCCAGCATGCATCTAGAGTATTAAGTTAAAAACAGAGTAACGCTTTAAGTAAGATGACATGATGTAGAGAGATAAATTCATGCAATATGAAATAAACCCCATCTTGTTATCCTCGATGGCAACGATACAATACGTGCCTTGCTGCCCCTTCTGTCACTGGGTAAGGACACCACAAGATCGAACCCAAAGCTAAGCACTTCTCCCATGGCAAGAACTACCAATCTAGTTGGCCAAACCAAACGGATAATTCGAAGAGACTTGCAAAGATAACCAATCATACATAAAAGAATTCAGAGAAGATTCAAATATTATTCATAGATAGACTTGATCATAAACCCACAATTCATCGGTCTCAACAAACACACCGCAAAAAGAAGATTACATCGAATAGATATCCACAAGAGAGGGGGAGAACTTTGTATTGAGATTCAAAGAGAGAGAAGAAGCCATCTAGCTACTAACTATGGACCCGAAGGTCTGAGGTAAACTACTCACACTTCATCGGAGGGGCTAGGATGATGTAGAAGCCCTCCGTGATGACGGCCCTCTTCCGGCGAAGCTCCGGAACAGGCCCCAAGATGGGATCTCATGGATACAGAAAGTTGCGGCGGTGGAATTAGGTTTTTGGCTCCTCTTCTGATCGTTTGGGGGTACATGTGTATATATAGGAGGAAGAAGTACGCCGGAGGAGCAACGATGGGCCCACGAGGCAGGGGGCGGCCCTAGGGGGGGCGCCCCCCACCCTCGTGACCGCCTCTTTTGTTCCTTGGAGCAGGGTCCAAGTCTCCTGGATCACGTTCGGTGAGAAAATCACGTTCCCGAAGATTTTATTCCGTTTGGACTCCGTTTGATATTCCGTTTATCCGAAACACTGAAATAGGCAAAAAAACAGCAATTCTGGGCTGGGCCTCCGGTTAATAGGTTAGTCCCAAAAATAATATAAAAGTGGAAAATAAAGCCCAATATAGTCCAAAACAGTAGATAATATAGCATGGAGCAATCAAAAATTATAGATACGTTGGAGACGTATCAGGCATCCCCAAGCTTAATTCCTGCTCGTCCTCGAGTAGGTAAATGATAAAAAGAGAATTTTTGATGCGGAGTGCTACTTGGCATAATTTTCAATGCAAAACTTCTTAATTGTGGTATGAATATTCAGATCAGAAAGATTCAAGATAAAAGTTTATATTGACATAAAAATAATAATACTTCAAGCATACTAATAAAGCAATTATGTCTTCTCAAAATAACATGGCCAAAGAAAGTTATCCCTACAAAATCATATAGTCTGGCTATGCTCCATCTTCACCACACAAAGTATTTAAATCGTGCACAACCCCGATGACAAGCCAAGCAATTGTTTCATACTCTAACTTTTTCAAAACTTTTTCAATCTTCATGGAATACATACCCCCCGGCAAATATATGGGCCTTATTGGACCTAGGGTGGGACAGACCAGCCCCTTGTGGGGTGGTGCGCCCCAATATGGGCCGATCTAAGTGGAGAAAGGAAAAGGGGAAGAGGAAAGGAAATAGAGGGAATATGATTCCCCCTTCCTTTCCCCTCTCCCCTCTTTCCTTCCCCCTCCGGAGATAAGGAAAGGGGGAGGCCGAATTGGAGGAGGCCCCAAGTAGGATTCCTCCTACATAGGGTGCAGCAAGGCTGCTCCCCTCCCTCTCCCACCTATATATGCATGGGGAGGGGGCGCCTAGAACACACACCAACAATTGTTAGCCATGTGCGGCACCACCCTCCAGAGTTTACGCCTCCAGTCATATTCACGTGCTTAGGCAAAGCCCTGCATGGATTACTTCACCATCACTGTCACCACACCGTCGTGCTGACGAAACTCTCCCTCAACACTTTGCTAGATCAAGAGTTCGAGGGACGTCATCGAGTTGAATGTGTGCAGAATTCGGAGGTGTCGTACATTTGGTGCTTGATTGGTCGGAATGAGAAGAAGTTCGACTACATCAACTGCGTTAACAAATGCTTCCTCTTTCGGTCTATGAGGGTATGTGGACACACTCTCCCCCTCTCATTGCTATGCATCTCCTAGATAGATCTTGCGTGAGCGTAGGAAATTTTTGAAATTGCATGTTACGTTCCCCAACACTGCTTTCTTTAACTTTCAGGCAAATGGGTGATATTTTATAACTGAGAGGAAGAAACGAGTATGAGAGAACAGTGGAGGCTGCTCGCCTCCATGCTGCAGCCCTACAGGCAGTAGCTGATGCATCTCAGTACAACCCCAACTACAACTTTGGATATCCACCAGGCCAGTCATGGCCGTAGACGAACTTAGGCCAAAAGCCTAAGCTTGGGGGAGTACATATTTCTCACCGACGTTATATTCATGTTCACACACTCATTTCAGTTGTCGGTGTTCATACTTTTTCATTAGTACTATCCATGTTAGTTTATTTCTTTTCCCCGCTTTCTTCTTTTGTGTTTGATAAATCTTAAGAAAAACCAAAAAAATAGTTGTAGTTAGTTTACCTTCTATGCATGCTTAGTAGTATAATTAAAAGAAAACCCAAAAAGATTTCTCGTTCTTCTTTTGCTTGTTGGGAGCTTTCTCATGTAAATGGTTTTTCTCATTCTTGTTTTACTTTCTTCAAAAAAACAAAAACTCCAAAAACATTTCAGTGTGTTTCTTTGAATTTCTTTTCTTTGGAGGTCGAGAGGAGAAGACCACGATGAAAATGTCGAGTGGCTCTCATATACATTATTGTTGATCTAACAAAGAGCCCTTATTACCTTGTCTTCTCCTTTGAATAAATGTTTGCAGATTCCAGCTTAGTCCAATGCACGTGCACTATTATTATTATCCACACCATTCGACCGTGCAAGTGAAAGGCAATAATGACGATATATGATGAAATGATTGAGATGAGGAAAAGCTGGCCTGAACTCGACCTATCTTGTTTTTGTAAATATGATTAGTTCATCATTCTTGATTTAGCCTATTATGAATGAAACATGTTTGCAATGACAATTAGAGATTATAGTTATTCATGCCATGCTTAATTAGCTAGGAGTTTATAATGGTTTACCTTGCGTGCCAACATGAAAATTAAAATGGTTGTGATGTAGTATGATAGGATGGTATCCTCCTTTGAATGATTCGAGTGGCTTGACTTGGCTCATGTTCACACATGTAGTTGAAACAAAATCAACATAGCCTCCACAATATTTATGTTCATGATGATTTATATCCTACTCATGCTTGCACTCAATGTTGGTTAATCTCAATGCATGCTTATGACTGTTGTCACTCTCTAGTTTGTCGCTTCCCAGTCTCTTTCTAGCCTTCACTTGTACTAAGCAGGAATACTGCTTGTGCATTCACTTCCATAAACCCCAAAGTTGTTCCATATGAGTCCACCATACCTACAAATATGCAATATTTACCTGCCGTTCCAAGTAAATTTGCATGTGCCAAACTCTAAACCTTCAAATGATAATCTGTTTTGTATGCTCAAATCGCTCATGTACCAACTAGGGTTGTCAATATCTTCCATGCTAGGTGGGTTATTCTCACGATGAGTGGACTCCGCTCATCATTCACGAGAAAATGGCTGGTAACCGGGATGCCTAGTCCCATGCTCAAATCAAATCAAAATAATTGCAAACAAAACTCCCCCAGGACTGTTGTTAGTTGAACGGTACCATTGTTTCGGACCAGCCGTGGAATGTGCTTGTTGGTGGTGGGGGAGTATAAACTTTACCATTCTATTTGGGAACCGCCTACAATGTATCTAGTATGGAAGATACCGAGATCTCTTAGTTGTTATGTTGACAATGAAAGCATGTCGCTCAAAATATTATTTATCTCTATTTCAAAACTCGAGCTCTGGCACCTCTGCAAATGCCTACTTCCCACTGCGAAGGGCCTATCTATTTACTTTTATTGTTGAGTCATCATCCTCTTATAAAAAGCACTAGATATAGAGCACCACTGTCATTTGTATGAATTGTTATTAATTTATATCAAGTATGACTGTGACTGGATCTCTTTTACCATGAATTACAATGTCTAGTCAATCCTTGATCTTCAGAGGTGCTCTGCATTTATATTTTGCGGTCTCAGAAAGGGCTAGCGAGATACCATCTTGTTATATCATATCATGATTGTTTTGGGAAAGTGTTGTCATCTGAGATTTATTATTATTGCTCACTAGTTGATTATGCCATTGATATGAGTAAATGTGAGACCTAAACGTTATTGTGAATATGGTTAGTTCATAATCTTTGCAGAAAACTTGAACGCTAGCTTTACATATTTGCAACAACAAGATCAAACGGACTTTGTAAAAGTTTGTCTTTATCACTTTTAGTTTGTCAACTGAATTGATTGAGGACAAGCAATGGGTTAAGCTTGGGGGAGTTGATACGTCTCGGTCGTATCTACTTTTCCAAACTCTTTTGCCCTTGTTTTAGACTCTAACTTGCATGATTTGAATGGAACTAACCCGGACTGACGCTGTTTTCAGCATAATTGCCATGGTGTTAGTTTTGTGCAGAAATAAAAGTTCTCGGAATGACCTGAAAATTCACTGAGATCATTTTCGGAATTAATAAAAAATATTGGTGAAAGAATCAATAGAAGGGGGCCCACACCCTGGCCACAAGGGTGGGGGCGTGCCCTCCGACCTTGTGGGCCCCCTGGACCTCCACCGATCTCAACTCCAACTCCATATATTCACGTTCGGGGAGAAAAAAATCAGAGAGAAGGATTCATCATGTTTTACGATACGGAGCCGCCTCCAAGCCCTGTCCTTCCTCGGGAGGGCAGATCTGGAGTCCGTTCGAGGCTCCGAAGAGTGGAATCCGTCGCCATCGTCATCATCAACCATCCTCCATCACCAATTTCATGATGCTCACTGCCATGCGTGAGTAATCCCATCGTAGGCTTGCTGGACCGTGATGGGTTGGATGAGATTTACCATGTAATCGAGTTAGTTTTGTTAGGGTTTGATCCCTAGTATCCACTATGTTCTAAGATTGATGTTGCTATAAGTTTGCTATGCTTAATGCTTGTCACTAGGGCCCGAGTGCCATGATTTCAGATCTGAACCTAATATGTTTTCATGAATATATTTGTGTTCTTGATCCTATCATGCAAGTTATAGTCACCTACTACGTGTTATGATCCGGCAACCCCAGAGTGACAATAGTCGGGACACTTCCCGGTGATGACCGTAGTTTAAGGAGTTCATGTATTCACTAAGTGCTAATGCTTTGGTCCGATACTCTATTAAAAGGACGCCTTAATATCCCTTAGTTTCCAATAGAACCCCACTGCCATGGGAGGGTAGGACAAAAGATTCCATGCAAGTTATTTTCCATAAGCACGTATGACTATATTCGGAATACATGCCTACATTACATTGATGAATTGGAGCTAGTTCTGTGTCACCCTGTGTTATAACCATTGCATGATGAATGTCGTCCGACATAATTATCCAACATTGATCCATTGCCTACGAGCTTTTCACATATTGATCTTTGCTTCGTTACTTTTCCGCTGCTACTGTTACAATTGCTATGAAACTACTACTGTTACTTCGGCTACCGTTACTGTTACTTCCATACTACTTTGCTACTAAATACTTTGCTGCAGATATTAAGTATTTCAGGTGTGGTTGAATTGACAACTCAACTGCTAATACTTGAGAATGTTCTTTGGCTCCCCTTGTGTCGAATCAATAAATTTGGGTTGAATGCTCTACCCTCGAAAACTGTTGCTATCCCCTATACTTGTGGGTTATCAACGGTTTCAATCATGGAGTGTAGCCAACGTTTGTATTGTCATCTCGGTTTGAGGACATATGTTGAAGAAGCTCTTCTTTGGACAAATCCCATGTACATCTGGACATGGCACAATCAAGTAATGAGTGACGCTAACTATCATGTGCTCCACAGATCGTACAAACTTGTGTTGTAGCCATGTTTCTATGCTGGAGGACATCCTCGGTTGGCAAAGAATGTTGGGCAAGCCTCCAAGAGAAAACCTTGAGTTTGGAGGGCACATTCATCTTCCATAGCTTTGACCAGCCTCTCATCTCCCCTTCTAGGTTTGATAAGCCATCAGTCTCTTCGAGCCATGCCTCCCTGCCCATTTTTTCCGAAGATCATCTTGTATGCCGTCCTAACAGAGAAACGACCCCGCGGGTCCTCAGCCCATGCCAAAAAATCTTTGACTTGCCTAGTACATATGGGGATCCGTAGTATGGCCTCGGCATCCAGAGGGAGGAAAACTTGCCGCACTACTTCTTCCTGCCATGAAGCAGCAGTGGCGTCAATTAGCTGAGTGACTATTTGGGGTGGGTCTTTGATGTCTACCACGCAACTTTATTCTTGTAGACACGTGTTGGGCCTCCAAGCGCAGAGTTTTGTAGGACAGTAGCAATTTTCCCTCAAGTGGATGACCTAAGGTTTATCAATCTGTGGGAGACGTAGGATGAAGATGGTCTCTCTCAAACAACCCTACAAACAAATAATAAAAAGTCTCTTGTGCCCCCAACACACCAAATACAATGGTAATTTGTATAGGTGCACTAGTTTGATGAAGAGATGGTGATACAAGTGTAATATGGATAGTAGATATTGATTTTTGTAATAAGGACAATAAAAACAGCAAGGTAGCAATTGATAAAACGGAGCACAAACGGTATTGCAATGCTTGAAAATGAGGCCTAGTGTCCGTACTTTCGCTAGTGCAATCTCTCAACAATGCTAATATAATTGGATCATATAACCATCCCTCAAAGTACGATGAAGAATCACTCCAAAGTTCCTATCTAGCGGAGAACATAAGAAGAAATTGTTTGTAGCTATTCTTTCCGATCGATCTATCCAAGAGTTCGTACTAAAATAACACCAAGTTATTCTTTCTGATCGATCTATCAAGAGTTCATACTAAAATAACACCAAGTTATTCTTTCAATCGATCTATCAAGAGTTTGTACTAAAATAACACCAAAGCAAATTCAGATTCATAATACTCAATCAAACACAAAGAACCTCAAAGATTGCCCCAAGATTTCTACCGGAGAAACAAAAGACGAGAATGTGCATCAGCCCCTATGCATAGATTACACCAACGTCACCTCGGGAATCCGCAAGTTGAGTGCCAAAACATATCTCAAGTGAATCAATATAATACCCCATTGTCAACACGGGTATTCATATGCAAGACATATATAGAGTGCTGTCAAATCCATAAAAGTATTCAATCCAATAAAAGGAAATCTCAAAGGGAAAACTCAATTCATCACAATAAAATAGAGAGGGGAAAACACCATATGATCCAACTATATTAACAAAGCCCGCGATACATCAAGATTGTGCCATCTCAAGAACATGAGAGAGAGAGAAATTAAACACATAGCTACTGGTACAAACCCTCAGCCCCGAGGGTGGACTACTCCCTCCTCATCGTGGTGGCCGCCAGGATGATGAAGATGGCCACTAGTGATGATCTCCCCCTCCGGCAGGGTGCCAAAACAGGGTCTAGATTGGTTTCTCATGGCTATAGAGCCTTGCGGCGGCGGAACTTCTGATCTAGGGTCTCCCCGAGGGTTTTTGGAATATTTGGCAATTTATAGGGCGAAGAGGCGGTGCGGGAGGCCACCGAGGTGGGCACAACCCACTGGGGTGCGCCTGGTGCGGTGCCCCCCTCCACAATTACACACCTCGGTCATATCATCATAGTGCTTAGCCGAAGCCCTGCGCCGGTAACTTCATCATCACTGTCGCCACGCCGTTGTGCTGACGGAACTCTACCTCGTCCTCAACTGGATCAAGAGCTCGAGCGACATCATCGTGATGAACGTGTGCTGAACACGGAGGTGCCGTACGTTCGGTACTTGGATCGGTTGGATCGTGAAGACGTTCGACTACATCAACCGCGTTACTAAACGCTTCCGCTTTTGGTCTACGAGGGTACGTGTACACACTCTCCCCTCTCGTTGCTATGCATCTCCTAGATAGATCTTGCGTGATCGTAGGAAAATCTTTTGAATTACTACGTTCCCCAACAGTGGCATCAGAGCCAGGTCTATGCGTAGATGTTATATGCACGAGTAGAACACAAAGAGTTGTGGGCGATAATAGTCATACTGCTTACCACCAACATCTTACTTTGATTCGACGATATTGTTGATGAAGCGGCCCAGACCGACATTACATGACCGCTTTCATGAGACTGGTTCTACCGACGTGCTTTGCACACAGGTGGCTGGCGGGTGTCTGTTTCTCCAACTTTAGTTGAATCGAGTTTGACTACGGCCGATCCTTGTTGAAGGTTAAAACAGCACACTTGACGAAAAATCGTTGTGGTTTTGATGCGCAGGTAAGAACGGTTCTTGCTAGAAGCCCATAGCAGCCATGTAAAATTTGCAACAACAAAGTAGAGGACGTCTAAATTGTTTTTGCAGGACATGTTGTGATGTGATATGGTCAAGACGTGATGAGATATAAGTTGTTGTATGAGATGATCAGTTTTTATAAAGTTATCGGCAATCGGCAGGAGCCATATGGTCGTCTTCTTTATTGTATGAAATGCAATCGCCATGTAATTGCTTTACTTTATCACTAAGCGGTAGCGATAGTCGTGGAAGCAATAGTTGGCGAGACGACAACGACGCTACGATGGAGATCAAGGTCAAGCCGGTGACGATGGAGATCATGACAGTGCTTTGGAGATGGAGATCAAAGGCACAAGATGATGATGGCCATATCATGTCACATATTTTGATTACATGTGATGTTTATCTTTTATATGCATCTTATTTTGCTTAGTACGACGGTAGCATTATAAGATGACCCCTCACTAAATTTCAAGGTATAAGTGTTCTCCCTGAGTATGCACCGTTGTGATAGTTCGTCGTGCCGAGACACCATGTGATGATCGGGTGTGATAAGCTCTACATTCAAATACAATGGATGCAAGCCAGTTTTGCACGTGCAGAATACTCGGGTTAAACTTGACGAGCCTAGCATATGCAGATATGGCCTCGGAACACTGAGACCGGAAGGTCGAGCGTGAATCATATAGTAGATATGATCAACATAGAGATGTTCACCATTGAAAACTACTCCATCTCATGTGATGATCGGACATGGTTTAGTTGATATGGATCACGTGATCATTTAGATGACTAAAGGGATGTCTATCTAAGTGGGAGTTCTTAAGTAATATGATTAATTGAATTTTAATTTATCATGAACTTAGTCTTTATAGTATTTGAAAATTTATGTTGTAGATCAATAGCTCGTGATGTAGCTCCCCATTTATTTTTGATATGTTCCTAGAGAAAAATAGGTTGAAATATGATAGTAGCAATGATGCGGACTTGGTCCGTGATCTAAGGATTATCCTCATTGCTGCACAGAAGAATTATGTCCTTGATGCACCACTAGGTGACAGACCTATTGTAGGAGCAGATGCAGACATTATGAACGTTTGACAAAGCTCGGTATGATGACTACTTGATAGTTTAGTGCACCATGCTTTACGGCTTAGAACCGGAACTTCAAAAATGTTTTGAACGCCACGGAGCATATGAGATGTTCCAAGAGATGAAATTAGTATTTCAGTATCATGCCCGTGTCGAGAGGTATGAGACCTTTGACAAATACTTTGCCTACAAGATGGAGGAGAATAGCTCAACCAATGAGCATGTGCTCAGGATGTCTGAGTACTACAATCGCTTGAGTCAAGTGGGAGTTAATCTTCGAGATAATATAGTGATTGATAGAGTTCTCTAGTCACTATCACCAAGTTACTGGAACTTTGTGATGAACTATAGTATGCAAGGGATGACGAAAACGATTCCCGAGCTCCTCGCGATACTGAAATCGGCGAAGGTAGAAATCAAGAAAGAGCATCAATTGTTGATGGTTAACAAGACCACTAGTTTCAAGAAAAGGGCAAAGGAAACGAAAGGGAACTTCAAGAAGAATGACAAGCAAGTTGTCACTCCCATGAAGAAGCCCAAAGCTAAACCTAAGCCTGAAACTGAGTGCTTCTACTGCAAAGGGAATGGTCACTGGAAGCAGAAATACCCCAAATAATTGGCGGATAAGAAGGATGGAAAAGTGAACAAAGGTATATTTGATATACATGTTATTGATGTGTAATTTACTAGTGTTCATAGTAACCCCAGGGTATTTGATATCGGTTCAGTTGCTATGATTAATAACTTGAAACTGTAGTTGCAAAATGAACAGAGACTAGTTAAGGGCGCGGTGACGATGTGTGTTGGAAGTGATTCCAAGATTGATATGATCATCATCGCACACTCCCTATACTTTCGGGATTAGTGTTGAACGTAAATAAATGTTATTTGGCGTTTGCATTAAGCATGAATATGATTTGATCATGTTTATTGTAATACGGTTACTCATTTAAGTCAGAGAATAATTGTTGTTCTGTTTACATGAATAAAACCTTCTATGGTCATACACCCAATGTAAATGGTTTACTGAATCTCGATCGTGGTGATGCACATATTCATAATATTGATGCCAAAAGATGCAAAGTTGATAATGATAGTGCAACATATTTGTGGCACTGTTGTCTAGGTCATATTGGTGTAAAGCGCATGAAGAAACTCCATGCAGATGGACTTTTGGAACCACTTGATTATGAATCATTTGATGCTTGCGAACCATGCCTTATGGGCAAGATGACTAAATATCGGTTCTCCGGAACAATGGAGCGAGCTACTGACTTATTGGAAATAATATATACCGATGTATGCGGCCCGATGAGTATTGAGGCTCGCGGCGGGTATCGTTATTTTCTAACCCTCACAGATGATTTGAGCAGATATGGGTATATCTACTTAATGAAACACAAGTCTGAAACATTTGAAAATTTCAAAGAATTTCAGAGTGAAGTGGAGAATCATCGTAACAAGAAAATAAAGTTTCTACGATCTGATCGCGAAGGCGAATATTTGAGTTACGAGTTTGGCCTTCATTTAAACAACATGGAATTGTTTCACAACTCACGTCACCTGGAACACCACAGTGTATTGGTGTGTCCGAACATCGTAACCGCACTTTATTAGATATGGTGCGATCTATGATGTCTCTTACTGATTTACCACTATTGTTTTGGGGTTATGCATTAGAGACAGCTGCATTCACGTTAAATAGGGCACCATCTAAATCCATTGAGATGACACCGTATGAACTGTGGTTTAGCAAGAAACCTAAGTTGTCGTTTCTTAAAGTTTGGGGCTGCGATGCTTATGTGAAAAAGTTTTAACCAGATAAGATCGAACCCAAATTGGAGAAATGCGTCTTCATAGGATACCCAAAGGAGACTGTTGGGTACACCTTCTATCACAGATCCGAAGGCAAGGTATCCGTTCCTAAGAATGGATCCTTTCTAGAGAAGGAGTTTCTCTCGAAAGAAGTGAGTGGGAGGAAAGTATAACTTGATGAGGTAATTGTACCATCTCCCGAATTAGAAAGTAGTTCATCATAGAAATCAGTTCCAGTGATGCCTACACCAATTAGTGAGGAAGTTAATGATGATGATCATGAAACTTCAGATCAAGTTACTACCGAACCTCGTAGGTCAACCAGAGTACGTTCCGCACCAGAGTGGTACGGTAATCCTATTCTGGAAGTCATGTTAGTAGACCATGACGAACCTACGAACTATGAGGAAGCGACGATGAGCCCAGATTCCGCAAAATGGCTTAAGGCCATGAAATCTGAGATGGGATCCATGTATGAGAACAAAGTGTGGACTTTGGTGGACTTGCCCGATGATCGGCAAGCCATTGAGAATAAATGGATCTTCAAGAGGAAGACGGACGCTGATGGTAGTGTTACTATCTACAAAACTCGAATTGTCGCAAAAGGTTTTCGACAAGTTCAAGGTGTTGACTACGATGACATTTTCTCACTCGTATCGATACTTAAGTCTGTCCGAATCATGTTAGCAATTGCCGCATTTATGAAATCTGGCAAATGGATATCAAAATTACATTCCTTAATGGATTTATTAAAGAAGAGTTGTATATGATGCAACCAGAAGGTTTTGTCAATCCTAAAGGTGCTAACAAAATGTGCAAGCTCCAGCGATCCATCTATGGACTAGTGCAAGCATCTTGGAGCTGGAATATACACTTTGATGAGTTGATCAAAGTATATAGTTTTATACAGACTTGCGGTGAAGCTTGTATTTACACGAAAGTGAGTGGGAGCACTACGACCTTTCTAATAAGTATATGTGAATGACATATTATTGATCAAAAATGATGTAGAATTTTCTGGAAAGCATAAAGGAGTATTTGAAAGGAGTTTTTCAAAAGAAAGACCTCGATGAAGCTGCTTACATATTGGGCATCAAGATCTATAGAGATAGATCAAGACGCTTGATAAGAATTTCGACGAGTACATACCTTCATAAGATTTTGAAAGGATTTCAAAATGGATCAGTCAAAGAAGGAGTTATTGCCTGAATTGTAAGGTATGAAGTTGAGTAAGACTCAAAACCCGACCACGACAGAAGATAGAGAGAGAATGAAAGTCATTCCCTATTCCTCAGCCATAGGTTCTATAAAGTATGCCATGCTGTATACTAGACCTATTGTGTACCTTGCCATGAGTTTGGCAAGGGGATACAATAGTGATCCAGGAGTAGATCACTGGACAACAGTCAAAATTATCCTTAGGTACCTAAAGAGGACTAAGGAAATGTTTCTCGGTTATGGAGGTGACAAAGAGTTCGTCATAAAGAGTTACGTCGATGCAAGCTTTGACACCGATCTGGATGACTCTAAGTCTCAATCTAGATACATATTGAAAGTGGGAGCAATTAGCTAGAGTAGCTCCGTGTAGAGCACTGTAGACATAGAAATTTGCAGAATACATACAGATCTGAATGTTGTGGACCCATAGACTAAAATTTCTCTCACAAGTAAAACATGATCATACCTTATTACTCTTTGGTGTTAATCACATAGTGATGTGAACTAGATTATTGACTCTAGTAATCCTTTGAATGTTGGTCACATGGTGATGTGAACAATGGGTGTTAATCACATAAAGATGTGAACTATTGGTGTTAAATCACATGGTGATGTGAACTAGATTATTGACTCTAGTGCAAGTGGGAGACTGAAAGAAATATGCCATGGAGGCAATAATAAAATTGTTATTTATATTTCCTTATATCATAATAAATGTTTACTATTCATGCTAGAATTGTATTAACCGGAAACTTGGTACATGTGTGAATACATAGACAAAACAGAGTGTCCCTAGTATGCCTCTACTTGACTAGATCGTTAATCAAAGATGGTTAAGTTTCCTGACCATGGACATGTGTTGTCATTTGATGAATAGGATCACATCATTGGAGAATGATGTGATGGACAAGACCCATCCGTTAGCTTAGCATTATGATCATTAAGTTTTATTGCTATTGCTTTCACCATGACTTATACATGTTCCTATGAATATGAGATTATGCAACTTCTGAATACCTGAGGAACACCTTGTGTGCTATCAAACGTCACAACGTAACTGGGTGATTATAAAGATGCTCTACAGGTGTCTCCGAAGGTGTTTGTTGGGTTGGCATAGATCGAGATTAGGATTTGTCACTCCGATTGTCGGAGAGGTATCTCTGGGCCCTCTCGGTAATGCACATCACTATAAGCCTTGCAAGCAATGTGACTAATGAGTTAGTTGCGGGATGATGCACTACGGTGCGAGTAAAGAGACTTGTCGGTAACGAGATTGAACTAGGTATGATGATACCAACGATCGAATCTCGGGCAAGTAACATACTGATGCCAAAGGGAACAACGTATGTTGTTATGCGGTTTGACTAATAAAGATCTTCGTAGAATATTGATAACCCACAAGTATAGGGGGTCAATTGTAGCCTCTTTCGATAAGTAAGAGTGTCGAACCCAATGAGGAGCTAAAGATAGAACAAGTATTCCCTCAAGTTCTATCGACCACCGATACAACTCTACGCACGCTTAACATTCGCTTTACCTAGAACAAGTATGAAACTAGAAGTACTTTGTAGGTGTTTTTGGATAGGTTTGCGAGATAATAAGGAGCGTAAATAAAAAGTAGGGGCTGTTTATATAAAGACACAACTAAATTAGTTTTAGTAAAGAGCTTTTTGTTACGAGAAAGTTATTTGTCCCTAGGCAATCGATAACTAGACCGGTAATCACTATTGCAATTTTATATGAGGGAGAGGCATAAGCTAACATACTTTCTCTTATTCGATGATATGCACTTATGATTGGAACTCTCGCAAGCATCGGCAACTACTAAAGATTCATTAAGGTAAAACCCAACCATATCATTAAAGTATCAAGTCCCCTTTATCCCATACGCAAACAACCTACTTACTCGGGTCTGTGCTTCTGTCACTCATGCCACCCACCATAAGCAAATCATGAACATATTGCTAACCCTATAGCGGGGATCCCTCACGCTTGCGCAACACGGAGAGCACCATATGACATCACCAATAATAAAACATGCAACTCAAACCAATCACGATCATCAATTAACCCATAGGACAAAACGGATCCACTCAAACATCATAGAATAGCCATACATCATTGGGAAATAATATATAGCGTTGAGCACCATGTTTAAGTAGAAATTATAGCAGGTAAGAGAGAGGTTACACGCTGCATAGAGGGGGGAAGAGTTGGTGTTGATGGCGGTGAAGTTGTTGGTGAAGATTGCGGTGATGACGATGGCCCCCGGTGGCACTCCGACGCCACCGGAAGCGAGGGGGAGAGAGCCCCCCTTCTTCTTCTTCCTTGACCTCCTCCCTAGATGGGAGAAGGGTTTCCCCTCTGGTCCTTGGTCTCCATGGCCCGGGAGGGGCGAGAGCCCCTCCGAGATTGGATCTGTCTCTCTGTCTCTCTCTCTCTCTGTTTCTGCGTTCTCTGTATCTGCCCTTTCACCGTTTCATGTATATATGGAGATCCGTAACTCCGATTGGCCTGAAATCTTCGCTGTGATTTTTTTTACCAAAAATTAGCTTTCTTGCGTCCGAAGTTGAGCAGCAACTGCCTTACAGGGGGCCCACGAGTGGGGTAGGCGCGCCCAAGAGGTAGGCGCGCCCCTTGCCTCATGGCCACCTCGGGCACCGTCTCGCGTTGATTCTTCTTTTGGAATTTCCCAAATATTCCAAAAATATTCTCCGTCTGTTTTTATCCCATTTGGATTCCGTTTGAAATGGATATTCTGCGAAACAAAAATATGCAACAAACAGGAACTGGCACTGGGCACTGGATCAATATGTTAGTCCCAAAAATAATATAAAAAGTTGCCAAAAGTATATGAAAGTTGTATAATATTGGCATGGAACAATCAAAAATTATAGATACGGCGGAGACGTATCAACATCCCCAAGCTTAATTCCTGCTCGTCCTCGAGTAGGTAAATGATAAAAAAGATAATTTTTGATGTGGAATGCTACCTAGCATAATCTTGATCACATAATATAATCATGGCATGAATATTAAGACACAAGTGATTCAAAGCAATAGTCTATCATTTGACATAAAAACAATAATACTTCAAGCCTACTAATAAAGCAATCATGTCTTTTCAAAATAACATGGCCAAAGAAAGTTATCCCTACAAAATCATATAGTCTGGCTATGCTCCATCTTCACCACACAAAATATTCACATCATGCACAACCCCGATGACAAGCCAAGCAATTGTTTCATACTTTTGACATTCTCAAACCTTTTCAACTTTCACGCAATACATGAGCGTGAGCCATGGACATAGCACTATAGGTGGAATAGAATGGTGGTTGTGGAGAAGACAAAAAGGAGAAGATAGTCTCACATCAACTAGGCATATCAACGGGCTATGCAGATGCCCATCAATAGATATCAATGTGAGTGAGTAGGGATTGCCATGCAATGGATGCACTAAGAGCTATAAGTGTATGAAAGCTCGGACTGAAAACTAAGTGGGTGTGCATCCAACTTGCTTGCTCATGAAGACCTAGGGCATTTGAGGAAGCCCATCGTTGGAATATACAAGCCAAGTTCTATAATGAAATTTCCCACTAGATATGAAAGTGATAACTCAAGAGACTCTCTATATGAAGAACATTATGCTACTCTGAAGCACAAGTGTGGTAAAAGGATAGTAACATTGCCCCTTCTCTCTTTTTCTCTCATTTTTTTCTCTTTTTTTGCGCCTTCTTTTTTTGGCCTTTCTCTTTTTTTTCGTCCGGAGTCTCATCCCGACTTGTGGGGGAATCATAGTCTCCATCATCCTTTCCTCACTGGGGCAATGCTCTAATAATGATGATCATCACACTTTTATTTACTTACAACTCAATATTACAACTCGATACTAGAACAAATATATGACTCTATATGGATGCCTCTGGTGGTGTACCGGGATGTGCAATGATCTAGCATAGCAATGACATCAAAAAACGGACAAGCCATGAAAACATCATGCTAGCTATCTTACGATCATGCAAAGCAATATGACAATGAATGCTCAAGTCATGTATATGATGATGATGGAAGTTGCATGGCAATATATCTCGGAATGGCTATGGAAATGCCATAATAGGTAGGTATGGTGGCTGTTTTGAGGAAGGTATATGGTGGGTTTATGGTACCGGCGAAAGTTGCGCGGTACTAGAGAGGCTAGCAATGGTGGAAGGGTGAGAGTGCGTATAATCCATGGACTCAACATTAGTCATAAAGAACTCACATACTTATTGCAAAAATCTATTAGTTATCGAAACAAAGTACTACGCGCATGCTCCTAGGGGGTAGATTGGTAGGAAAAGACCATCGCTCGTCCCCGACCGCCACTCATAAGGAAGATAATCAATAAATACCTCATGCTCCGACTTTGTTACATAACGGTTCACCATACGTGCATGCTAAGGGAATCACAAACCTCAACACAAGTATTTCTACTAATCCACACCTACCCACTAGCATGACTCTAATATCACCATCTTTATATCGCAAAACTATTGCAAGGAATCAAACATATTATATTCAGTGATCTACAAGTTTTATGTAGGATTTTATGACTAACCATGTGAATGACCAATTCCTGTCATCTCTCTAAATACATATAAGTGAAGCAAGAGAGTTTAATTATTTCTACAAAAGATATGCCCACGCTCTAACAAATATAAGTGAGGCAAAAGAGCATTCTACAAATGGTGGTTTTCTATGCAAAGAGAAACAGGAAATCCAAACTTCAAATGATATAAGTGAAGCACATGAAGCATTCTATAAAGCCATACTCAAAAGATATAAGTGAAGTGCAAAGAGCATTCTATAAATCAACCAAGGATTATCTCATACCAGCATGGTGCATAAAATAAAAATGAAAACTAAATTCAAAAGACGCTCCAAGATTGCACATATCGCATGAATGAAACGAATCCGAAAACATACCGATACTTGTTGAAGAAAGAGGGGATGCCTTCCGGGGCATCCCCAAGCTTAGACGCTTGAGTCTCCTTGAATATTTACTTGGGGTGCCTCGGGCATCCCCAAGCTTGAGCTCTTGCCTCTCTTCCTTCTTCTCACATCGAGACCTTCTCGATCATCGAACACTTCATCCACACAAAACTTCAACAAAAAACTCGGTAAGATCCGTTAGTATAATAAAGCAAATCACTACTCTAAGTACTGTTGCAAACCAATTCATATTTTGTTTTGGCATTGTGTCTACTGTAGTATAACTTTTCCATGGCTTAATCCACTGATATAAATTGATAGTTTCATCAAAACAAGCAAACTATGCATCAAAAACAGAACCTGTCAAAAACAAAATAGTCTGTAGCAATCTGAACATTCACCATACTTCTGGTACCCCAAAAATTCTACCAAAATTAGGAAAAATAAACAATTTGTATAGAAAGACAGTGCAGAAAGAATCAGAACTGTTTGACCTTCTAGTAAAAAAAATGTAAAATCGTGCACTACAGCCAAAGTTTCTGTCCTACACCGCACAAACCAACAAGCATTATAAACATACTAAAGGCAAACCTTGGCACATTATTTTAATATTTAAACTTTATAAAAGCACACAACAGAAATAAATGACTCTCTAAAACTTCCGGGTTGTCTCCCTGGCAGCGCTTTCTTTAAAGCCATTAAGCTACGCATATAGTGCTCAAGTAATGGATCCACCCGGATCCCAAGGTATATCAAAGCCAATTTTAATTAACAATGATTTGGCATTTAGTAGTGAGCATAAAGAAACATATATCAAGTAATAATGAAGTCTAACTCTCTTCATATGCATCGGCATGTCATAAAAGAACAATTCATGCACACCTAGTAAAGGCCAATGCATAGTATAAACAGTTTCTTGCAATTTTTATCATATGGGAAACATAGAGAGGTGGAAATATAGTTCCTCTCATAATAATTGCAAGTAGGAGCATCAAGCACATGCATATTATATTCATCAAAATCATCATGTGCAACGGTATAAGGCAACCCATCAATATAATCCTTAATAAGAACAAACTTCTCCGATATAGTGTAGTCGGGAGAATTCAAAAAGATAATAGGACTATCATGCGTGGGTGCAATAGCAACAATTTCATGTTTAACATAAGGAACTATAGCAAGTTCATCTCCATAAGCATCATTCATATTGGCATCTTGGCCACAAGCATAGCAAGCATCATCAAAAAGGGATATTTCAAGAGAATCAACGAGATCATAACAATTATTATAGCAATCATCCTTCGGTAAGCACGAAGGGAAATTACACAATGTATGAGTTGAAGAGTTACTCTCATTAGAAGGTGGGAACGGGTAGCTAATCCGCTCTTCCTCCTTTTGTTCTTCGCTCTCCTCATCATCTTTTTCATCCAATGAGCTCACAGTTTCATCAATTTCTTCTTCCATAGATTCCTGCAAAATATTAGTCTCTTCTTGGACAGCGGAGACTTTCTCAATAAATGCATCAATATCGGAATTATATTCATAATTATCATAGCAATATTTCAATATAGCAAAAATTTTAGGCCTATAAACATCATCATCAAAAGCTTCATACTTTTCAAACAAAGATTCAATTTCATAAGCACCCTTAAAAGCAACAAATTCTTTTATTTGTTCCAGATCATAGTAATCATATATACCTCTGGCATAAGAAGCCAAGGTTTCATTATCATTGAATTCGCATGAAAAGGGAAGGTGTGGAGACCTCATCCTAGAGCAACAAGTATAATCATATCTCAAGCATAGTTGCCTAGCATACCACTTCAACATATAAATTTGATCCCATAATAGTTTCCCTTTTTGAGTCAAGCGATAATCCCTAAAGTATTCACGTTGGTCCAACGTGTCTCCCATTACATAATTGAATGAGGTTTTCTCATGATTATCAAAGTGGTACATAATATTTTTCACATATTGAGCATCGGGGGTTTTAGGAGGTTCCCCTCTCCATGAGCAGCAAGTACACCTAATTTTTTGGTATTTCGTGTTCCATATCCATAACTAAAGATAAAGAACAACTAAGAACAGCAAATAAAAATTACTTAGAGATAAAGCAAACAAGCACACACGAGAATATTCACCCCATGCTATTGCTCCCCGCAACGGCGCCAGAAAAAGGTCTTGATAACCCACAAGTATAGGGGATCAATTGTAGCCTCTTTCGATAAGTAAGAGTGTCGAACCCAACGAGGAGCTAAAGGTAGAACAAGTATTCCCTCAAGTTCTATCGACCACCGATACAACTCTACGCACGCTTAACGTTCGCTTTACCTAGAACAAGTATGAAACTAGAAATACTTTGTAGGTGTTTTTGGATAGGTTTGCAAGATAATAAAGAGAGCATAAATAAAAATTAGGGGCTGTTTATATAAAGATAGAACTAAATTAGTTTTAGTAAAGAGCTTTTTGTTATGAGAAAGTTATTTGTCCCTAGGCAATCAATAACTAGACCGGTAATCACTATTGCAATTTTATATGAGGGAGAGGCATAAGCTAACATACTTTCTCTTCTTGGATGATATGCACTTATGATTGGAACTCTAGCAAGCATCCGCAACTACTAAAGATTCATTAAGGTAAAACCCAACCATAGCATTAAAGTATCAAGTCCCCTTTATCCCATACGCAAACAACATACTTACTTGGGTATGTGCTTCTGTCACTCACGCACCCACCATAAGCAAATCATCAACATATTGCTAACCCTACAGCGGGGATCCCTCACGCTTGTGCGACACGGAGAGCACCATAGGACAGCACCAATAATAAAACATGCAACTCAAACCAATCACGATCATCAATTAACCCATAGGACAAAACAAATCTACTCAAACATCATAGAATAGCCATACATCATTGGGAAATAATATATAGCGTTGAGCACCATGTTTAAGTAGAAATTACAGCGGATAAGAGAGAGGTTACACCGCTGCATAGAGGGGGGAAGAGTTGATGTTGATGGCGGTGAAGTTGTTGGTGAAGTTCGCGGTGATGACGATGGCCCCCGGTGGCACTCCGGCGCCACCGGAAGCGAGGGGGAGAGAGCCCCCCTTCTTCTTCTTCTTCCTTGACCTCCTCCCTAGATGGGAGAAGGGTTTTCCTCTGGTCCTTGGTCTCCATGGCCCGGGAGGGGCGAGAGCCCCTCCGAGATTGGATCTGTCTCTCTGTCTCTCTCTGTTTTTGCGTTCTCTGTATCTGCCCTTTCACCGTTTCGTGTATATATGGAGATCCGTAACTCTGATTGGCCTGAAATCTTCGCCGTGATTTTTAACCAAAAAATAGCCTTCTTGCGTCCAAAGTTGAGCAGCAACTGCCTTACAGGGGGCCCACGAGGGGGGTAGGCGCGCCCAAGGGGGCAGGAAGTTGCCAAAAGTATACGAAAGTTGTATAATATTGGCATGGAACAATAAAAAATTATAGATACGACAGAGACGTATCAAATATGTAGGAGCCAATATGAGCATCCAGGTTCGCTATTGGCTATTGACCGGACATGTGTCTCGGTCATGTCTACATAGTTCTCAAACCCGTAGGGTCCGCACGCTTAATGTTCGATGACGATTTGTATTATGAGTTATGTGAATTGATGACCAAAGTTTGTTCGTAGTCCCGGATGAGATCACAGACATGACGAGGAGTATCGAAATGGCTGAGAGGTAAAGATTCTTATATTGGAAGGTTAGATTAGGACACTGGAATGGTTTCGGGAAGTTTTGGAGTACCGGGGGTTACCGGACCCCCCCCCCCCGGGAAGGTATTGGGCCAACATGGGCCTTAGTGGAGAAGAGAGGGCCGACCATAGGAGGTGGCGCGCGCCCCCCTTGCCAATCCGAATTGGACAAGGGGTGGGGGCGGCGTTCCCCCCTTTTCCTCTCCTACTCCTTCTCTCTTTCCCCCTTTGCTATTCCAGAAAAGGAAAAAAAGGAGATGGGAATCCTACTAGGACTAGGGAGTCCTAGTAGGACTCCCAACACTTGGCACGCCCCTAGGGGGCCGGCCTACTCCTCCTCCCTCCTTTATATACGGGGGCAGGGGAGCACCCTAGAACACACAAGATCAATTGTCTTAGCCGTGTGCGGTGCCCCCTCCGCAGTTACACACCTCAGTCATATCGTCGTAGTGCTTAGGCGAAGCCCTGCGCCGGTAACTTCATCATCATCGTCACCACGCCATCGTGCTGACGGAACTCTCCCTCATCCTCAACTGGATCAAGAGCTCGAGGGACGTCATCGTGCTGAACGTGTGCTGAACACGGAGGTGCCGTACATTCGGTACTTGGACCACTCGGATCGTGAAGACGTTCGACTACATCAACCGCGTTACTAAACGCTTCCGCTTTCGGTCTACGAGGGTTTGTGGACACACTCTCCCCTCTCGTTGCTATGCATCTCCTAGATAGATTTTGTGTGATTGTAGGAAAATCTTTTGAATTACTACGTTTCCCAACATTAACACCACTGAGAGGGGATGACTGGGAACTGGATTTTAGTAGGCACGAAAGGCCCTCTGCTGCAATTAAGAATAGGTAGGGGGAAATTGGATCTTCCTGTCGAATACCTCTTGTTGGTTTGAACTGCTCAAGCTTTTCACCATTGAATAACACCTAGAAAGACACTGATTTTACCATACCCATGACCACTTCAATCCATGATCGAGAGAAACCAAGTTTGTTCATAATTGCCTGTAAATATTCTCACTCTACTCTGTCATAGGCCTTCATCATATCCAACTTCAGAGCACAGAAACTGTTAGTTTTAGACATGTTTCTTTTCATGAAGTGTAAGCACTCGTAAGCACAAATAATGTTATCCGTGATCAACCTACCAGGCACAAAAGCTGACTGATCCTCCGAGATAATATCAGGTAGGATGATTTTTAACCTGTTTGCAACAACCTTGGAGGCAATTTTAGACAAAACATTGCATAGACTGATGGTCCTAAACTGTGTCAACTGAGTGGGATGTGTTACCTTGGGGATCAAGACCAATACCTGATACGTCTCCAATGTATCTATAATTTTTTATTGTTCTATGCTGTTTTATTATCAATCTTGGATGTTTTATAATCATTTTATAGTCATTTTATATCATTTTTTGGTACTAACCTATTGACATAGTGCCAAGTGCCAGTTGCTATTTTTTCCATGTTTTTTACATCGCGGGAAATCAATATCAAACGGAGTCCAAATGCCACGAAACTCCATGATGATTTTTCATGGGTCAGAAGGAAGGCAATGGGCCCTAGTTGCACCTGGGGGGTGCCCCGAGGGGAGGCACAACCCACCAGGGCGCGCTAGGAGGCCCAGGCGCGCCCTGGTGGGTTGTGCCCACCTCGGGTGCCCCCCGGACCGCCTCTTTGCTCTATAAATACCCCCAAAATACCAGAACCCTAAAAACGTCAACAAAATATTCATCCAACCGCCGTAGAGTCCAGAACCACCAGATCCAATCTAGACACCATCACGGAGGGGTTCACCACTACCATTGGTGCCTCTCCGATGATGTGTGAGTAGTTCTTTGTAGACCTTCTGGTCCGTAGTTAGTAGCTAGATGGCTTCCTCTCTCTCACTGAATTCTCAATACAATGGTATCTTGGAGATCCATATGACGTAACTCTTTTGAGTGTGTTTGTTGGGATCTGATGAACTTCGAGTTTATGATCAGTTATATCTTTTTATATCCATGAAAGTTATTTGAGTTTCTTTGATCTCTTATATGCATGATCTCTTATAGCCTCGTATTTCTTCTTTGATATTTGGGTTTTGTTTGGCCAACTTGATCTATTTATCTTGCAATGGGAAGAGGTGCCCGGTAGTGGGTTCGATCTTTACGGTGCTTGATCCCAGTGACAGAAAGGGAACTGACACGTATGTATCGTTGCTACTGAGGATAATAAGATGGGATCCCTATCTGCCGCAATAGATAATGGATCTTGTCTACATCATGTCATTGTTCTTATTGCATTACTCCATTTTTCCATGAACTTAATACACTAGATGCATGCTGGATAGCGGTCGATGTGTGGAGTAATAGTAGTAGATGCAGGCAGGAGTCGGTCTACTAATCTTGGATGTGATGCCTATGTAATGATCATTGCGTGGATATCGTCATGATTATTTGAAGTTATATCAATTTCCCAACAATAATTCGTTTACCCACCGTTTGCTATCTTTCTCGAGAGAAGCCACTAGTGAAACCTACACCCCCGGGTCTTCTTTCTCATATATTTGCTTTGCGATCTATTTTATTTGCTATTTTTATTCAGATCTATTAAACCAGAAATACAAAAATACCTCACTGCATTTTATTTCTATTTATTTTATTTGGCGTTCGATCTATCTATCTATTACAACTTTATCCTGTCCGCACGTCGTTTCTGGCGTCGTTACCCGGAAGGGATTGACAACCCCTTTAACATGTCGAGTTGCGAGGTGTTGTTATTTGTGTGCAGGGGCTGTTTACGTTGTGTTGCTTGGTTCTCCTACTGGTTCGATAACCTTGGTTTCATATCTGAGGGAAATACCTACCGCCGCTGTGCTGCATCATCCCTTCCTCTTTGGGGAAATACCGACGTAGCTTCAAGCGACATCAATACCATATCATTTATACTTTCCGGGCTCTCCTCTCCTTTTATGATACGCACAATTACTGCAATGACCTCGTCACCACAAATATCCCAATGCCTTTGATAAAAATGAGCAGGGAAGCCATCTGGTCCAGGAGTCTTGGTTAGAAATATTTGAAATAAGGCAGTTTTGACCCCAGCATTGGTATATGGAGCACATAAGGTCTCATTCATTGCAGGCGTAACCTTCCTTAGGACATGTCTCAGCACCTCTTCCATCCCCTGCACCCTTCGGAAGTATACAGAGTCTTATAGAACACTGCCATGGCCTTCAATTCTGTTGGGTCCTCAGTGTGTATACCCAAAGCGTTTCTGAGTGCCCGGATCATGTTTTTCTTACGCCTCATGCTTGCCCTCATGTGAAAAAATTTAGTATTCCTGTCACCAGCAGAGAGCCATTCCAACCGGGATCTTTGACGCCACATTAACTCTTCTCTATGATATAGTTCAGACCTCTCATTTAGTTTCAACTCCACATGTGATGGTCTCACCCTCCCTGGATCATTACGCAATACTTCCAACTGAGCCTTAATCTGCTTAATCTCCTTTTTGACGCTACCAAAATTGTCTCTACTCCACGAAGACAAATCATTGGTTATGGCCAGAAGCTTGTCACGAAAGTTGCCGACTCCATAGCCTGCACTCGTCGTGTTCCAGCTATTTGTAACCATGTCCTTCCACGATTCATGGGATTCCCACATCACCTCGTACCTGAAGGTTTTCTTTGGTGTAGGATCACTTTGCGCGACATTCAACTTCAGTAAAATAGGACCATGGTCAGATGTAGCGGCAGACAGGTGAGTCAATATAGCATGTGGGAATCGGGCCATCCAGCTCGCAGAAGCTAGTGCCCGACCCAACCTGACTCTTGCATATGACCCCTTGCTACCTTCTTTTCGAACGTATAGAAGCGACCTTGGTGACCTATATCGATTAACATGCAAATGTCAACTGCATCCCTAAAACCCTAAATCTGGGCATTACTTTTGTTGGCTACTCCTTCGTGTTCCTCTGGCCGCAACACTTCATTAAAATCTCCAAAACAAAGCCATGTTAGATCATTGACAATACTTATTCCCTTCATGAGATCCCAAGTTTGGTGCCGAAGGTGACTTTGGGCCTCACCGTATACACACGTGATCCTCCAAGGGTCTTGACCTGCCTCCTCAATTTTAGCATCAATGTGATAACAAGAGTCTCCCAAAATCTCAAGCTTAATTATATTATTCCAAAAAAATACCAATACCTCTGCTTCTCCCCTAACTATTAATAGGATATGAATTATCAAACCCTAGAGTACTAGGAAGAGCTTCTACACGTGCCCCACTTATCTGTGTTTCGACAATACAAAGCACAGTAGGGGTAAACTTCATCGCGAAGTTCTCGAACTGTCGAAGGTTTACCCGCGCCATGACAGTTCCAACAAAATGCACTCATTGGTCTCGGTGGCACTCCTCCAAGGAGCCCACCAATTTTTTTGCAGAAGTGTAGAAGCCCTCCTTGCCATCTAGACCAGTCCTTGCCTTCTTGGACCTCTCATGATTGGTGGACTAACAACTGTAGCACCTGCTGGAACTAGAGCCAGTTGGTTCTCCTTCAAAACAGTACCATGCACAAGCGGTGGAGCCGAAGGGTTGCTACCCAGTTTTGCTCTCTCCATCCTCTTCCGTGTGTGATCCTCCATCACCATATCCAAGTCAACACTCGCTCCACCTCCCTCCTTCAACACCAAGGCCTTCCCATCAGCAGTGTCTAGTTCACCCTCCTCCTGAAACTCCTTATGCGTCCCTGGTGCAGGGGTTGGACCCCATCCTCCACTACGACCTCCTCTTCTTCCTCCCGACAACCTTGGCCACCACCTGGACCTCGGCCAGATCTCATAAACCAGTCAGCCCGTAACTCCTTGAAGACGAGAGCCGATGGAGGATGTATTCCTGTGCCATGCTCCTTAAACAAGTGACCAAGCATTCCGCAAACTGCGCACCAGTCTGGCAACTTCTGATATCTCACTCGATAAATCTGGCGCTTAGATTCACGGATCATAGACACGGCGTTCTTCAGTGGCGTTGTGACATCAATTCTGACCCAAACGCGATAAAAGTTTCCCGCGAAATCTTGCGACGGGGGTTCGGCAAATAGAACTTCCCCCACTTTAGCAGCAAGAGATGGAACTAGATGGGCATACAGATACGGTACATCATGGATTTCCACCCATATCTCGATTGTGTCCATCTTGATGGTCGTTAGCTTTGTCACCCCATCATAAGGTTTGAGGATCACCGCGTCCCCTCGGAAGTGCCATGGGCCATTGTTCATGACTCTCACCCAATCCCCAAGACACGAGAATTGGACTATGTATGGGTTATCTTCTAGCGGTCTGAACTTGACCTCTTGTGCCAAGTCCCAAGCGGATCTCATATTCTAGAAGAACCACGTCTGGCTATAGGTTTTGGGGGTATGAACCCTAGCCAAAGCCACCCAACGCGCAGCCACTGGTGGTGCTTCCTTCTCATCGAAGACGACATCGTCCAGATCCTCTTCTCTCAGCCCTAACTCTTGCATCATCCTCTCCACATCACTGACCCCCGCTTGGTCCGAGGTCTCAGCTGTAGCCATGGAGATTTCCTTACCCGACGTAGATTGGATCAGGTATTTGGATAGGAACCCAACTACGCTGTTCGGCCCGACAGCCATGGATCGGCGCGATCGAGGATCACGGACCGGGTCACACGACCATCAAGAAGAAGATCGACGACAGGGAGAAAATCGCCAGCGCGAGAACCAAAACCCTAACTAGAGGGAAAAAGACAACTTTGTCAGGCCAACATCGGGAGGACGTGCTGCTCGTGCCTATAGGCCAGCCCGTTTAACCAGGGGCCGTGCTTGGGTCTGGGAGGCTAGCATGCGTGCCGTCCGACATTGCCCGAGTACTTCGCGTGCCTGGCCGGGCCGTGCCGTGTCTGGCCCGTTTAACCTAGGCCAAGCCGGGTCGGCTCATTTGGCCAGGTTTGTATTAGTTTCGCTGAGCGGGCGTTGTCTCCCCACCCACCATCGTGAGAAAGCAAATCGCCGAACCCTAAATCACCGTATTCCTCCTCACTGAGCAGTGCCATGGACACCTCGTCTTCTTCCTACACGCCGGTCGCAGAATCGTCTTCCTCCCCGCCGTTCAGTCCCATGGCCACCTTGGCTTCTTCCTCCACGCCGGTGACAAGGGAGGAGCTGGAGCTAGAGTAGTGATTAGGGACCACGGGGGAGCGTTTAGGGTTGGGCTTTGTCATCATTTTCCTGGCCTAGTGGATAATGAAATAGTGGAGATTTTGGCCAACACACGGGCGCTACAAGTGGTGCAGGAAATCAACGCTGTGAGGGTCCATGTGGAGCTTGATTCTCAAAGTGTGATGCATGTGCTGAACCAACCACACAAGGAGATGTCCAGTGCGGGGCCGTGGATACAGGAGATCAAGGCGATGCTTGTTTTGTTTTCTGGTTTTAAAGTGTCGTGGGTTCATAGTTCTGCTAATGTTATCACGCATAAATTAGCTAGAGTCGGTGTCGGTGATGAACTTTGTAAGGTCTGGTTGGGGGTTACCCCAGACTATGTGCTAGACGTAATCTCAGATGAGATTCCCGAACTTTTATGATTAAATAAAGCGGCAACATTGAACAGTTGCACGCGAATCGCATCTAGTAACCGTTTTGTGGAGAGGCGGAAAAGGAGTTCACCGTGTCCCTCGTTTTGCCGACGGCTGGATCGGCGGTCTCTCCCCTCCCCGTCTGCTTTTCCGGCGGCTGGAGAGTGGGGAGACCTCGGATTCGTGCATGAGGTGTGGTATATAGTAGGGTAGTGTCTCCTAATGGCTTTGGTGAGGTGGTGGCGGCGGCATCGGTGTGTAATAACAGTACTCGAGTTCTCCCCCACCTCGGCAAGGTCCTTTGGGGCGGCGCCGACGAGCTTCCGGTGGTGCTTGCTTGTAGATCTGGCGATCTGTCGAGTCTTGGTGTTCTTCGACAACAACTTTTCCGGCATCTCCTTCCTCTGGGTGCTGGTCATTCTGGGGCTATGCATTGATGACTTCCTAGCTGCGTGATCAACAATGGTTAGCCCGACTCTAGCGACGGAGGGGCGGCGACACGCCATCGGCACACTCTGACGGAAGGGGATGGCTGGGCCTGGATATGTGTTCTTTTTTTTATCTTTATAGCTGATGAATAGAGCTGAGGGCTTTCCTGCAAAAAAAATAGAAAATAAAATGGCAACATTAATCTAAAAAAAAGACAGCGTGCTTCGTGCATACA
The DNA here is from genome assembly GCF_003073215.2 of Triticum urartu. NCBI lineage: Eukaryota > Viridiplantae > Streptophyta > Magnoliopsida > Poales > Poaceae > Triticum > Triticum urartu. Next base: position 415,607,682 of record NC_053023.1, read on the forward strand.
TGCATGCAGCCTTGCATGGTTGCATTCGGCACAAGCCGACGAGCAAAGACAACTCACACCACCCCGCCGGTAGGCGAAATCACTAGTTGAAGAGTACTCATTGCAAAGATCACCACAACTCCCCAAGCTGCGACAAGTGGTGCACATGCAGCACGCCACTTGTCGCAACCTGGAAGTTTTTTTTTCATAGATCCGTTTATTCAAAACGTTTTATCTCTCAAACCGTGCGTCCAAATCTCGAACCGCTTTCATCATTGAATTCCTCGCGTCGAGATTTTCAAAACTAGATCCCATATTGATAAGTTTTGACGAACTTTTTTTCAAAAAAAACCGGATGAAAAAACCGAACTAGGAACACGGGTTTTTCCCTTTTTGAAAAAGGCACGCCTGTGCCTCTCGTGAAAAAAAAGAGAAAACACGTTTTTTTTTCCTTTTTGATAGGCACGGCCGTGCCTCTCGCGGAAGCAAAACCATGACTCTCGCGAAAGGAAGAAAACAGAAAACGCGTTTTTTCCTTTTCCGAGAGGCACGGCCGTGACTCTCACGAAAGCACAACCGCGCCTCTCGCGGAAGCAAACCCGTGACTCTCGTGAAAGGAAAAAAAAACAAAAAACGCGCTTTTTTTCCGTTTCCGAGAGGCACGACCGGGATTCTCACTAAAGCACAACCGTGCCTCTCGCGGAAGCAAAACCGTGACTCTCACGAAAGGAGAAAAAAACGCATTTTTTGCGCAAATTTTTTTTGTCAAAAAGATAAGAAAGACCGATGGAAAACCAAAACATCGAAAACCCCCCAAAAAATCGTTTAAAAAGGCGAAAACGCGTGCAAAAAAGAAAACAAAATCCGGAGGGAGCGCCCAGAGTGCGACACGTGGCGAATGGCTGAGAGCGCGTCAAGTGGCGCTGATCGTTGTGAGGCTTCTGAAGAAGCGCTTGTTAACTAGTTGCTCTCGCCGGTAAGCCTGACGTGCATTTGTTATTTTTGAAATTGAAAAATCGGGCGGACGCACCTTCTCGTGCCAGAAGTGTCGTGCCTGGTCCGTTTAACGCAGGCTGGCCCATTTGGCCAGGTCTTAGTTCCGCCGAGCGAGCGTTGCCTCCCCACCCACCACACACAGTGTTTCTCTTCTGCCCTTTCCCCACCCACCCCACGAGAAAGCAAATCGCCCGAACCCTAAATCTCCGTCTTCCTTCCCGCTGGTCAGTCCCATGGCCACCTCGCCTTCTTCCTCCACGCCGGTCGGCGGATCGTCTTCGTCCCCGCCGTTCAGTCCCACGGCCACCTCGCCTTCTACCTCCACTCTGGTCGGCGGATCGTCTTCCTCCCCGCCGGTCAAGTTAGTCGCCATTAACGAAAATACGTCGGTTTTGACGGAAAGGCCGAGGACGTGGTAGCGACAGAGGAGGAAGGGTCGACGAAATAGAAGAGACACTCCCACCGCCGTCATGTTCCCGCCGGGATCTGTTGAGGGCAGGCAGCAGCCACAAGAGAGGAGGTCATCCCTGCCGGTAAAGATCAGATCTTCTAAGACAAAGCAGAGGATGGCACTCTCCCTGTAAGATCTTGCTCTCAGTCCCTCATCACTTCCTGTTTCTGGTTAGTCGAAATCGAATTGTTTTCTCCGTGGACGGTAATTTGTAACTAAATTTCTGTCTGATTTCTCGCGGCAAGGTTTCAGGCCACATCACGCCATGATATATCTTTGGTAATTCGTCTCGTAAGGTTTTAAAAATGGTTATACCACTCATCAGGCTTGCTTGTTTCGCTTCAGGTCTCAGCCGGTGGATCAGGTCGGAGGCAGATTCTCTGCACTTGTGTATGCCCTACCTCTCTCTTTGGTCACCTGTTTCTTACTTGTAATCTAAAGGTACGTAGATATAGAAGTGCATTTCAGTTGGCTTTACGCCTCCCTGGATTGCAAATCGCCGTTCAACTTGGCCGTGTCACTATGTTCAATCTCCTGAGATATACACAAATAGTTCTTATGTACTCATCTAGCTTGTTTCTCCGTTTCAGGGATTGCCTGGTGAGGAAAAGTCATCTTCCGATCTGTCTGACGCTTCGGAGTCTGATGAGTATGAAAAAAAAGCTTTTGCTCTCTCGTTTTCTGTTTCTCCATCTGGTTGAAATCCCATGTGTTTATATCTTCTAACATAGTGTGTCATCGTTCTTCTACTCATTGACCAAGCCTACCCACTGCAGGGGTCCAGAGACTTACGACACAAACCATGTTTTGGCCTGGAGAGATCCCGGTTTGCCTACACCAGTTTATGTCAGAATGGATAGTTCAGGAGTTTTTTACACATATCCTACTCTGGGTGATAAGCCGTTGCAGAGCCTTGAAGAAGTTGGAAGTGCTGTTGATTCCTATGCTTGTCCCAATGGTCCCAATAGCAATGTCATGTAATGTTCTGATCTCTCTCAAAAGAAAATCGTTAACTTCTCTGAAGAACGAACATCTATTAATCATATGCTCTGATCTGAAATTAGGTCTGATAAGATGCTTTCAAAGAAGGAACGTGCTGTACAGGAACATCTTTACTTCCCAAATGGCACCAGCAAGGTCTACACACAAGGGCTCAAGTAGCGAAGAGGGAACGTGACAAAGTTCGGAGACTGGTTGAAGCTTTACTGGACAAGCGGAATGACAATGAGGTTCATTCTCTGCTCGCCTTCACTCTGTCCCACTACCAGGCTTGTGTTGTATTTTTATTGTTACTGCTTTGTGCATGCAACATTACTGATCCAATCAATGCTTATTCTAGGATCTTGTGGATGAACTCGAAGAAATTGTTCATTGGCAATCAATCTGCGAAGGTGTCGAATGGTACTATCATCTCAATATCACTGTGAAGACCAAAGAGGGTGCCGATGATGCGGGCAGCAGCAGTCTATTCTTCGTTGAAGTCGCATGTGATTCAAATGATATCACAGGATATTATATCAACACTTTCTCCAGGGTTAACACTGATGGCCAGGGTAGTTTACACTCTTATCTCAAATTATGCATTTTTGGAATACTGTTTGAAATTATCTGTTAGATATAGATCAGAACGATACACTAGGATGTTTTCTCCGCATTTTCTGTGGTGTTAACGCTGATGGCAAGGATAATTTACACTCGTATCTCAAATACGGCTGCGCTATTGTAAGCGAGCGCGCATTCTTCTTAGCCTACGCTCCGGCCTCTCCTAATTAGGCGCGTGGGTCATGCGGAGAAGGCTGCGCTCCACCGCTATTCTGGTTGAGGGTAACGGGCTTTGTTAAAAGAAGTAACAGAATTAATTTTATTACCATGCTTCGTCGGATGTATCCCGTCTCTGGAGTGACTATTTATTGGCAGTAACAGGAATAGTAGGGATGGTAATGGACGAGGATTGTTTACGAGACACTTAGTAATCGTTGGTTGGAGCCTTAAGTGTAAAAGCTTGCTAGCATGTAGTAACGGATTACTATGCATTACTACAAGAGCTCTCTTCGTTGGAAACAACGCTTGAATGTAGTAACGGATTACTATGCTATGATGGAGTCAATGGTAAACCTAGTAAACCAGGGTAATAATGCATTACTACTTTTGCAGGTCCGATTACTAGATGGTAACCTAGTAAAACCAGGATAGTAATGCATTACTACTTCTGCATGTCCAGTTACTAGGTGGTAACATTGTTACTACTTTTGCAGACCCAATTTACTGGATTGTAGCAATTAATTGCTGGGCTGGGCTCTTTTACATTTGTCAATTACGTTGGACCCGGGTGTAGGTGTGCGAGGGATTGGGCATGTTAACTTGCGCGTGGATCGTGACTCGTTACTACTCATTTTTTCCAGAGGAAAGCAGGCATGGTCGTAAGTTCATTACGGTAGATTTTACCGTCCAGCCCGTGCTTCGGCTAATTAGCGCATACAGCCGGTGGGTCGATGGGCGGCCGGAGCGCATGCTAGGTTATAATGCGTGCACACTGACTTTAGCATGTCTATATATATATATAATATAATTGCAAATGCGTTTCTGGTTTATTGTGGAGCCCTTACTGTTGACCTGCTTGCCTGCCCATTGTGCCATCTTATACCATACATAGCTTTATGTCTGTAATATCACAATCCAACTGGTTCACGCACAGCCATTTGTAGGTGCTGCAATCATGCATTTTTTGGCACTTATTCAGCTATTCTTGTTGTATCTGAGCCAGGCTAGTCATCTGATACTTAAATGACAAATTTCATACCTGTCTTTAGATGGAGCTACCTGCCATGGCTGTACAAACAATAAAAGTGATGGTATGAAGCACCCGTGTGCTGCTTCATTCAAAGGCGGCCACATGAACATCTGTTTCCCACTTGGTTTTGGTCCCTGTAATGAGAAGCAGTGGGTCGACTCCCGTAACACTGTATGGTGATCTATGTACTGGCTAGCGTTTTAGTATCTTCAATGTGCTGCGTCAATGTTAACTATGTGTTTTATCCTCGGTTGCAGGAAGCTCAGGATGAAGAACTGATAAAAAGAGAGGAGAAAAGGATAAGAGAATTCTTTGAGGTAATTTCATAATTCTGTGGTAAATAACCATTTTGTGGCAACTTGATTCTGAACCACTGGACTAATTATTTCTTTTGTGTTTATCATCTTCTGAAGTTCCTTGATGATGCTGAATTTTTGGAGAATATGCGCTGCAAACGTCTTAATTATCCACGGAAACATGAAATACATCTCCAGGTTCGAGTCCCAATCTCCTTCAATGTGTTAGTAGTTGTGTTTTGTCAAGTTTTTGTCCGATTCCCACGTGAATCTTTAGATGTTTAGAGGAAGAATACCTGAAAGCTCCTGGATGTTGGTAGTGTTACCAAACTGTTTTTTAGTTCCGAGCCTGTTTTCTGGCGACCTGCTTGTGAGAAGAATAGGGCACTTGCCTCTGAACCGCTCAGTAGTTTGCTTGGGTTTGTATACACCCTGAAACTTGATTGTTCGGAGGTCACTAAATCTGTTTGTTGTCCATTTTTGGTGTTTGAAACTGGTCAGCTATTTGTTTTCCTTTGCTCTTTTAGTTGTGCCATGTACAAGATTAGTTGTGCCGTTGCATGTTTTTGTTTAGATGACTCCATATACTCGTTGACTGCTGAGAAAAGTAGTGTTGCTGAAAATTGGACTACTGTGCAATCACGGTCCATAGTACTATATATTTCGCCACCAGCCACCTTTTTGAATGTCAGTCGTCTGCAGTTCTCTAGCTCTGTTGTCTTTTGGAGGCACTGCCTGTATGCGACATGGCCGTGAACTCATCTTGTATTCAAATTTTGTGTTTTTGACTAGTTCTTTCATTGCTGCTATTTTACAGTCGGATGAAGAAATTGCCCCTGATTCAGATGAAGAGTGAAGATGTCCCTGCCTATTATCACCTGTTTTCATTTATCAGTAGATTGAACTCAGTGGAGCTTTCGAGTATTTGAACTTGTTACCAAGTTAAACACTCGACTTAATCTTAGCTATTATGACGTTTGTGTGTAATGTCATATGTGAACAAGGCTGGAAGGCTTGTCCAATTTCTTTTGTGTTGTTTATTTACCTTGTCTGGAATAGTAGCTTATTTGCATACCACAAGCTGTTCAAGCATCGAGACGAAACCAAATCTGCTGGCAGCACGTCCTTAGCTTCGGCCCTGTTTCTCCCTCGCTGTGGGTGATAGCATTGTGCCTAGGTGGCGTGCACGTCCTTGTCGGTTCTGATGGTGATCCCATTACGTGTGGCTATCACTCCATCATGCGGGGCTGGTGACCTCGGCCAGATCAAGGTCTGACAACCTAGATAGTACATCTGTTGTGTGCACGTATATCATCTTGGTTAGTGCAGGGCCACTCCACCATCGCGAGAGAGTTTGTTAGGCAGGTACCAACTTTCCTAGGTGTAGGATTATTGCAGTAAAAAGCCTTCATAAACTAGTTATTGCTTTTTTAAATCTGAAACACCATGCATTCCATTAGCTAGTGCCTGCTCCAACATTGGCACTGGCAGCCACAACACCCACCCATTACATCCGAGGGTAGGCCAATTAGCCAGACATGTTGGCTCTCGACCATACCCCGTGAACCAAGACTAGTCAGAATATGAGCTGGTCTATTACATTGCCGGGGACAGTACTCAATCTTATGCTCGATGAAACATATACTAAGCTGGAACTTTGCTTCTCTGAAGAGATCATACCAAAATTTTCAGCAAGATGAATAGCATGTACAAGCGCCATAGTCTCCGCATGCAGGGCAACGGAAACATCTGTTAGTCGGCCTGCAGCAGCAAAAAACACATCCCTAGTTGTGGAGAGCAACTAGTTAACGAGCGCTCCGAACGAGCGGTTCGGGAGCGCTCCCGCGAGGGAAAACCAGCCAATGCCGTTGGTTCCCGTTTTTCCCTTTCCGGTTTGTGGTTTCGTGCGTTTTGCAGTTTAACCTTCCAACTATTTGAATTTTTTGTTTTCCCTTTCTGCGCGATAACAGACAGAAACTAGCCGCCAACCGCGTCGGCGGTTCCCTGTTTTCTTTTTGTTCTCATTATATTTCTGAGAAATGGAGTTTTATGGGGTAGTTACGGGCGGGGCTTCCAACACTATTAAATGTGACCTTTCACGTAAGCAAAAACAGGAACTTTATCATACACACGCTTGGACGAGAAAACATGTTAACGCACGGTCGTGAAGAGTGCAGAGGCATGTGTGAATTCTCTATAGGCACGGGCGTATAGTAGGAGAGGCATAAGTTATATCACTTTACTGAGTTGGAGCATAGAGCAGCGTCACAGTGGTGTAGCTTCCTGTATCAGCTTCGACGGGCAGTGTGTTGGTTGTGCAGCGCGTTCTCTGTCATGGTGGCACGCGGCGCCTCCGGCGCAGGGACCCTCCAACTCGCCTTCGGCTCGTTAATTTTTCATAAACATCTTGAAGGGGAGCATAGGTCGGAGTGTGTGTTGGACGCCTTCTCCGTCGTAGTGGCACATGGCGCCTCGGGTGCGGGGACCCTCCTGCTCGTCTTCTGCTTGTTATTTTTTCATAAACATCTTGACGGGGGGGGGGGGGGGGGGCATAGGTCGGAGTGTGTGTTGGTCGGGTAGCGCATTTTTCTCATGAGTAATTCTTTATACAAGTCCTGTAGACGGCACGGGTGTTACAGCCAAGCTGCTTCGCCTGGAAAGGCACGGGTGTGAAACATTTACTATCACGTGTGTACAACACCTAGCCATGGTTGAGGCATGTGAGGTGTGAATTCTCCAGAGGCACAGGCAAGTTGTCTCCAGAGGCACGCGCGAGTTGTCTTCAGAGACATGGGTAGGAATTCGTCTTGCTGAAGTTCATAAGATACTATAAGAAGTTGACACCTCATGAGCAATTCTTTATACAAGTCCTGTAGACGGCACGGGTGCTACAGCAAGCTGCTTCGCCTAGAAAGGCACGGGTGTGAAACATTTATTGTCACGTGTGTACAACACCTAGCCATGGTTGACCTAGCCATGGTTGAGGCATGTGAGGTGTGAATTCTCCAGAGACACAAGCAAGTTGTCTCCGAAGGCACGCACGAGTTGTCTCCAGAGGCATGGGTAGGAATTTGTATTGGGAGTCACTGTTAAATGAGGCACTGTTGTTCATAGTGTAGTGGTACTCTGATGATGTTCTCTTTTCAACATGGACACCCAATTTGCAACGAGATTACATATAAATATGATTCATGGTTAAACTGTTTTGTTATGTTTGGATGGAATTAGCTTCGCTGGCTAAATCAAAAGATTTAGTGTTCATTCTTGCTTAAGATCTTGCTAATCTCATCACCCATTTCATTAGGTTTGATGTCATTCTTCTTGCTAAGTCAAAGAATGTACAGTGCCTCTTCCCTCTAGTCTTGCACTTCATCCTGTGAAATTTGGCCGAGAAGAAAAATATATTCTTAAGAGTTGGTGCATAAAAGGTGAATATATGCATCGCAAGTAAAAATATATTCCAATAATATGAACTTTCTTTTTATATTTGTCCAACATATATAGGACGTAGTGATGATCCTTCTCGAGTGGTATGAATATATGCGTACAAAATATTGATGTTTAGATGACAATTTAATATAAAGGAACATGATAAAGTGCATTTTTGATTTTGTTGTGGAGTAAAGGGATGTTATCATGCTTGCTGTTGAGAGCTTATTCTGTTGATGTTCTTTGAGATACATGGAAACCAGTTGACTCTTTCTTCTTTGCAATGTAGTTCTAAATTTGCTAGGAGTAGTTTTGTGATTCTTTAAATCTAGTATGTGCTGCAAACAATAATTACGATAAAAAAGTTGTCAGAAGAAACAACTTGGTATCAATATAATAACAGGCGTTGCAATATAGACAAATTTGTGCTTTTTAAAAAATTACCTCTGCAAAGTTTGGGCCTAATATTAGTCTATCACTCTCTTTTGCATCTAGTCTGCTTCCACAGATATCTGCTATATCATCGAGCACTTTCTTTTCAATACGATGTGGTATGTTCATCTGTGCTGGTGTTGGACCAAATATTGTCTTCAGGTGGGCTCCAGTAAGATGCGTGCTTTCTCTTTTTCTACGTATGCGCTTAAGTATAGTTTTGCTGTGACAGAAAAATAAAATAATTTTCAAGGTGAGAGTCAGTGAGAAACTGGATTTAATAATATTTTTGTCCTCGGTCTAACTAGTTTGAGATGCAATAGAAAACAACTCACTTTTTGAATTCCTCCTGCCAGCTATCGCTCATGACTATTTGGAAGAGGTCGGACGCCTCGTTTGTGTGTTGGAAGGAATATTCATGTTTTGGGTATGGGTTGGTGCTTCATCCTTTATTCCCTTTTTATCGCATCTGTTTTTGTCAGAGGAAGCAGATATTGATGGTTGTTATTCTCATGCTAGATGGATAACTAAAAATCAAATCATATTTTTATTCTAGATATGTAGTATGTAAGCTTTTGTGATACTAAAGACATTGGTCAATCATGGGTAGGTCATTAGAAAAAAGGTAACCAGAAAATGATTTTTCTACCTTTGCTGGTGGAAAAGAACTTCGAAGTTTCTGGTTTGAATTCTTCGATTCTTTTAGGTAGTTGCTCGCACTTTACTTGGTTGGTTTCACCAAATATGGCTGTAAATAGGAACTGCGGTTTCCACTCGGCATCTACCTTGCTATGCTGCATTAAGGTCATTGGATATTTTTTATTTTTCTTTGTGGAAAAATTGAAGAATCCAAGGCATGTTGCTGATACGTCTCCAACATATCTATAATTTTTGATTGTTCCATGCTATTATATTACTCCCTCCGTTCCTAAATATTTGTCTTTCTAGAGATTTCAACAAGTGACTACGTACGGAGAAAAATGAGTGAATCTGCACTCTAAAATATGTCTACATACATTCATATTTGTAGTTTATTTGAAATGTCTAGAAAGACAAATATTTGGGAATGGAGGGAGTATTCATTTAGGATGTTTTATATGCATTTACATGCTATTTTATATGAATTTTGGGACTAACCTATTAACCCAGAGTCCAGTGCCAGTTTCTGTTTTTTCCTTGTTTTTTGGGTATGGCAGAAAAGGAAAACCAAACGGAGTCCAATTGACCTGAAATTTCATGGAGATTATTTTTGGACCAGAAGAAACCCACGGAGTATCGGAGATGGGCTAGAAGAGTCCCGAGGCACCCACGAGGGTGGGGGGCGCGCCCCCTACCTCGTGGCCGCCTCGGAGACCCCCTGACTTGTCCCCGATGCCAAAACCTCTTATATATACAGAAACCCCCAGAACATAACCTAGATCGGGAGTTCCGCCGCCGCAAGCCTCTGTAGCCACCAAAAACCAATCGGGACCCTGTTCCGGCACCCTGCCGGAGGGGGAAATCATCACCGGTGGCCATGTTCATCATCCCGGCGCTCTCCATGATAAGGAGGGAGTAGTCCACCCTCAGGGCTGAGGGTATGTACCAGTAGCTATGTGTTTGATCTCTCTCTCTCTCTCTCTTGTTCTTGATTTGGCACGATCTTGATGTATCGCGAGCTTTGCTATTATAGTTGGATCTTATGATGTTTCTCCCCCTCTACTCTCTTGTAATGGATTGAGTTTTTCCTTTGAAGTTATCTTATCCGATTGAGTCTTTAGGGATTTGAGAACACTTGATGTATGTCTTGCATGTGCTTATCTGTGGTGACAATGGGACATTCACGTGATCTACTTGATGTATGTTTTGATGATCAACTTGCGGGTTCAGTGACCTTGTGAACTTATGCATAGGGGTTGGCACACGTTTTTGTCTTGACTCTTCGGTAGAAACTTTGGGGCACCTTTTGAAGTTCTTTGTGTTGGTTGAATAGATGAATCTGAGATTGTGTGATGCATATCATATAATCATACTCACGGATAATTGAGGTGACATTGGAGTATCTAGGTGACATTAGGGTTTTGATTGATTTGTGTCTTAAGGTGTTATTCTAGTACGAACTCTAGGGCTGTTTGTGACACTTATAGGAATAGCCCAACGGATTGATTGGAAAGAATAACTTTGAGGTGGTTTCGTACCCTACAATAATCTCTTCATTTGTTCTCCGCTATTAGTGACTTTGGAGTGACTCTTTGTTGCATGTCGAGGGATTATTATATGATCTAATTATGTTATCATTATTGAGAGAACTTGCAATAGTGAAAGTATGAACCTTAGGCCTTGTTTCCTAGCATTGCAATACCGTTTGTGATCACTTTTATTAATAGTTACCTTACTGTTTTTATTTTTTCAGATTACAAAAACCTTTATCTACCATCCATACTGCACTTGTATCACCATCTCTTCGCCGAACTAGTGCACCTATACAATTTACCATTGTATTGGGTGTGTTGGGGACAAGGCTCTTTGTTATTTGGTTGCAGGGTTGTTTAAGAGAGACCACCTTCATCCTACCTTCCCATGGATTGATAAACCTTAGGTCATCCACTTGAGAGAAATTTGCTACTGTCCTACAAACCTCTGCACTTGGAGGCCCAACAACGTCTACAATAAGAAGGTTGTGTAGTAGACATCAAGGTAGTTTCTGGCGCTGTTGCTGGGGAGGTGAATGCTTGAAGGTATATCTTTAGATCTTGCAATTGAATCTTTTAGTTTCTTATTTTATCACTAGCTTAGTTTATAAAAGAAAACTACAAAAAAATGGAATTGAGGGTGCCTCATATGCTTCATATTTTTAATATCTTTCATGAAAATAAGGATTCCGATAATTGTGCCAAAAGGTTAGAAGAAGAATGCATTAAAATGTTTGGCACTAAATCTTTGAATGATGAGCATGATTGCAATGTTGTTAGTACAAACTCTTTGAATATCCATAGTACCAATGATAATTGCACTAGTCATGATGAAAATGTCTCTTATAAGCATGTCAACTTTTGTGGAATACATAGTGCTTGCAAGTACACACCAAATAGGGAAGATAGATTTTGCAAGAGGCAGACGTATTTGGAAACTAAATGGTTGCAAGAAAGGCTAGATGATTGTGCTGAAAGATTCAATATTTATCGCCATCCTTGTGAACTTTGCAATGAACACGGTCATTTAAAGCTCCCATGCTATTTGTTTCATGATCAAATAGTGTCCAAAAGTTGTGATAACTTGATTACCCTTGAGCATCAAGAGCTTAGTCTTCTTTTGGGGTATGAAGAATGAAACATATAACTGAGGGTATTCCAAAATTTAATCTTAATAGATTTCTTGATTTTGATCTAGAAGAAATTTTTATGTATTGTGCGGTGCATTGCATTGAAAATCCTTATATTGCCAATTACATAAAGACAAGAAAACAAATATAAGATGAAGAGAATACTAATGAAAGGGAAGAGACTTCCCAATATCTTCCTATTATTTCTTATGATGAATCAGGTAATGAGGAGGAGCCTTCTATTCAACCAATCTCATTAATAAGGAGCTCCAAAAAGAGAGTTAAACCCACACATGATGTGAAGAAGAAAAAGAAAAGACAGATAAGCAAAGGTAGAAAGGTATCCTTCCCAAATGATGTTGCTCCTATTACTCATTGTGATGATGATAATTGCTATACTATTGGTGCTATCCATACTATTAATCATGAGAGTGATTATGCTTATGATATGAAAAAGGCCCAATCTTGGGGATGCTGGTTATATTGTTCAATTCATTCATGATGCTACCGAAAATTATTATGAGGGAGGAACATATGCTTGTAGGAATTGCAATAATATCAAGTTTCCTCTCTATGTGTTAAAAGTTTTAAAGTTATGCTTGTTTTGCCTTCCTATGCTAGTTAATTATTGTTCCCATAAGTTGTTTGCTCACAAAATACCTATGCATAGGAAGTGGGTTATACTTAAATGTGCTTGTCATGTGTTTCATGATGCTCTCTTTATGTTTCAATTCTTATCTCTTATGTGAGCATCATTGAAATCATCATGCCTAGCTAGGGGCGTTAAACAATAGCGCTTGTTGGGAGGCAACCCAATCTTATTTTTGTTCTTTGCTTTTTGCTCCTGTTTAGTAATAAATAATTCATCTAGCCTCTGGTTAGATTTGGTTTTATGTTTTAATTAGTGTTTGTGCCAAGTAAAACCTATAGGATCTTCTCGGGTGATAATTATTTGATCTTGTTGAAAAAGTCAAAAACTTTCTGCTCACGAGAACAATTGTTAAAAATCACCAGAAAGTGATAAAATACTGATTCCAATTTCAGTGGATCAATAAACAAATTATCTAGGACTTAGTATTTTTTTCAGATTTTTTTGGAGTTACAGAAGTATGGGTTTGATACAGATTACTACAGACTGTTCTGTTTTTGACAAATTCTGTTTTCATTGTGTTGTTTGCTTATTTTGATGAATCTATGAGTTGTATCGGAGGGTATGAACCATAGAGAAGTTGGAATACAGTAGATATTACACCAATATGAATTTATAATTAGTTCACAACAGTACCTAAGTGGTGATTTATTTTCTTATACTAACAGAGCTTACGAGTTTTCTGTTGAGTTTTGTGTTGTGAAGTTTTCAAGTTTTGGGTAAAGATTCGATGGATTATGGAATAAGGAGTGGCAAGAGCCTAAGCTTGAGGATGCCCAAGGCACCCCAAGGTAATATTCAAGGAAAACCAAGAGCCTAAGCTTGGGGATGCCCCTGATGGCATCCCCTCTTTCGTCTTCGTTCATCGGTAACTTTACTTGGAGCTATATTTTTATTCACCACATGGTATGTGTTTTGCTTAGAGCGTCATTTTATTTTATTTAGTTTTGCTTACTGTTTGAATAAAATTCCAAGATCTGAAATTCTTAAATGTTAGAGTCTTCACATAGTTACATAATTATTCAACTACTCATTGATCTTCACTTATATCTTTTGGAGTAGTTTGTCATTTGCTCTAGTACTTAACTTATATCTTTTTAGAGCTCGGCGGTGGTTTTATTTTGAAGAAATAGATGAACTCTCATGCTTTTACTCCGGGAACCCTGTCGTCTGGCCCTGGAGTCCAAGAAGGATTCTTGCCTTTCGGGTGAAACCGACTTTGTGGAGGCTTTTACTCGAAGTTTCGACCCCAAGGCTCAACATATAAACAGAGGGGTAGGGCTAGCACCCAAGACACATCAAGAAACACCAAGCCGTGTGCCGGCAACGCCGTCCCCTCTAGTTTATCCTCCGTCATAGTTTTCGTAGAGCTTAGGCGAAGCCCTGCGGAGATTGTTCTTCACCAACACCGTCACCACGCCGTCGTGCTGCCGGAACTCATCTACTACTTCGCCCCTCTTGCTAGATCAAAAAGGTGAGGACATCATCGAGCTGAACGTGTGCTGAACGCGGAGGTGCTATACGTTCGGTGCTTGATCAGGACGGATCGTAAAGGTGTACGCCTACATCAACCGCGTTGATAAACACTTCCGCTTACGTAGACAACACTCTCCCCTCTCGTTGCTATGCATCACCATGTTCTTGCCTGTGCGTAGGATTTTTTTTTTGAAATTACTACGTTCCCCAATAGCATCCGAGCCAGGTTTATGCGTAGATGTTATATGCACGAGTAGAACACAAGTGAGTTGTGGGCGATACAAGTCATACTGCTTACCAGCATGTCATACTTTGGTTCGACGGTATTGTTGGATGAAGCGGCCTGGACCGACATTACGCGTACGCTTACGCGAGACTGGTTCTACCGACGTGCTTCGCACACAGGTGGTTGGCGGGTGTCAGTTTCTCCAACTTCAGTTGAACCGAGTGCGACTACGCCCGGTCCTTGTTGAAGGTTAAAACAACACTAACTTGACGAAATATCGTTGTGGTTTTGATGCATAGGTAAGAACAGTTCTTGCTCAGCCCGTAGCAGCCATGTAAAACTTGCAACAACAAAGTAGAGGACGTCTAACTTGTTTTTGCAGGGCATGTTGTGATGTGATATGGTCAAGGCATGATGCTATATTTTATTATATGAGATGATCATGTTTTGTAACGGAGTTATCGACAACTGGCAGGAGCCATATGGTTGTCGCTTTATTGTATGCAATTCAATCGCCCTGTAATTGCTTTACTTTATCACTAAGCGATAGCGATAGTCGTAGAAGCAATAGTTGGCGAGACGACAATGATGCTACGATGGAGATCAAGGTGTCACGCCGATGACGATGGTGATCATGACGGTGCTTTGAAGATGGAGGTCAAAGGCACAAGATGATGATGGCCATATCATATCACTTATATTGATTGCATGTGATGTTTATCGTTTATGCATCTTATTTTTCTTGATTGACGGTAGCATTATAAGATGATCTCTCACTAAATTTCAAGGTACAAGTGTTCTCCCTGAGTATGCACCGTTGCCAAAGTTCGTCGTGCCGAGACACCACGTGATGATCGGGTGTGATAAGCTCTACGTTCATATACAACGGGTGCAAGCCAGTTTTGCACACGCATAAATACTTGGGTTAAACTTGACGAGCCTAGCATATGCAGATATGGCCTCGGAACATTGAGACCGAAAGGTCGAGCGTGAATCATATAGTAGATATGATCAATATAGTGATGTTCACCATTGAAAACTACTCCATATCACGTGATGATCGGACATGGTTTAGTTGTTATGGATCACGTGATCACTTATATGTCTGGCAGAGCAAAGCTGATGACTACTCGATAGTTCAGTGTGCCATGCTTTATGGCTTAGAACCGGGACTTTAACGACGTTTTGAACGTCACAGAGCATATGAGATGTTCCAGGAGTTGATATTAATATTTCAAGCAAATGACTAGATTGATAGATATGAAGTCTCCAATAAGTTCTACAGCTGCAATATGGAGGAGAATAGTTCTGTCAGTGAACATATAATCAAATCAAAATGTCTGGGTATAAAATCACTTGATTCAACTGGGAGTTAATCTTCCAGATGATAGTGTCATTGACAGAATTCTCAATCACTGCCACCAAGCTACAAGAGCTTTGATGAACTATAATATGCAAGGGATGGATAAGAATTCCCGAGCTCTTCGCAATGCTAAAGCTAAAGGCTGCGGAGGTAGAAATCAAAAAGGAGCATCAAGTATTGATGGTCAACAAGACCACAAGTTTCAAGAAAAAGGGTAAAGGGAAGAAGGGGAACTTCAAGAAGAACGGCAAGCAAGTTGCTGCTCAAGTGAAGAAGCCCAAGTCTGGACCTAAGCCTGAGACTGAGTGCTTCTACTACAAAGGGACTGGCCACTAGAAGCAGAACTGCCCCAAGTATTTGGCGGATAAGAAGGATGGCAAGGTGAACAAAGGTATATGTGATATACATGTTATTGATGTGTACCTTACTAAAGCTCGCAGTAGAACCTGGGTATTTGATACTGGTTCTGTTGCTAATATTTGCAACTCGAAACAGGGACTACGGATTAAGCGAAGATTGGCTAAGGACGAGGTGATGATGCGCGTGGGAAATGGTTCCAAAGTCGATGTGACCGCCGTCGGCACGCTACCTCTACATCTACCTCCGAGATTAGTTTTAGACCTGAATAATTGTTATTTGGTGCCATCGTTGAGCATGAGCATTATATCTGGATCTTGTTTGATGCGAGACGGTTATTCATTTAAATCAGAGAATAATGGTTGTTCTATTTATATGAGTAACATCTTTTATGGTCATGCACCCTTGAAGAGTGGTCTATTTTTAATGAATCTCGATAGTAGTGATACACATATTCATAATGTTGAAGCCAAAAGATGCAGAGTTGATAATGATAGTGCAACTTATTTGTGGCACTGCCGTTTAGGTCATATTGGTGTAAAGCGCATGAAGAAACTCCATTTTGATGGACTTTTGGAATCACTTGATTATGAATCACTTGGTACTTGCGAACCATGCCTCATGGGCAAGATGACTAAAACGCCGTTCTGCGGAAAAATGGAGCGAGCAATGGATTTGTTGGAAATCATACATACTGATGTATGTGGTCCGATGAATATTGAGGCTCGCGGCGGATATCGTTATTTTCTCATCTTCACAGATGATTTGAGCAGATATGGGTATATCTACTTAATGAAACATAAGTCTAAAACATTAGAAAAGTTCAAAGAATTTCAGAGTGAAGTGGAAAATCATCGTAACAAGAAAATAAAGTTTCTACGATCTGATCATGGAGGAGAATATTTGAGTTACGAGTTTGGTCTTCATTTGAAACAATGCGGAATAGTTTCGCAACTCACGCCACCCGGAACACCACAACGTTGTAACGCCCCGAGACCGATGTGCCAGGTGTCCTCCAGTTATTCGATGTTGTTGCCTTATCATTGCTTGCGTGTCATGCATTGCATATCATGTCATCATGTGCATTTCATTTGCATACATGTTCGTCTCATGCATCCGAGCATTTTTCCCGTTGTCCGTTTTGCTTTCCGGCGCTCCTATGTCACCCGGTGTCCATTTCTAACTCTTTTCGTGTGCGGGTGTTAAACGCTTTCGGATTGGACCAAGACTTGTCATGCGGCCTTGGTTTACTACCAGTAGACCGCCTGTCAAGTTTCGTACCATTTGGACTTCGTTTGATACTCCAACGGTTAACCGAGGGACCGAAAAGGCCTTTTGTGTGTTGCAGCCCAACACCCCTCCAAAGTGGCCCAAAACCCACCTAAACCCCCTCCATCATCTCGGTCGTTCGATCACGATCGCGTGGCCGAAAACCACACCTCATTTGGACTCTCCTAACTCCCTCTACCTATATATATGTGCAACCCTTCCAAATTCGCGGACGAAACCCTAGATCTCACCTCTCTCCGCGCCGCCGGACATGTCCGCCCGCCGGCGGACGCGTCCACCCCGCCGCCACCTCACTCCGTCCAATCAAAAGGCGCCACGTCAGCTCCGCCGCCCCTCTCCTCCACTCAGGCGCCGCCACTTGTCACCGCCGCCTCTCTCCACCGCGCGGGCCCGCGGCGCCCAAAGCCGGCCCGCCCGGGCCCGAACCCCCGCCGCCCGAGCGCTCGCTCCTCCGCGCGCCTACTGCTCGATCTTCCTCACCGCCGCCGTGCGCGTCCGACTACCGGAGCCCCGCCGTGACGACCCTAGGCCAGGCCTCGCCGCTCCTCTCCTTCCCGTCCTTCTTCCTCCTTGCTCACTCACCTTCTCTCTCTCCCTCGCAGGGCGCTGCCGCCGCCGAAGTTCTTGTCGGCCTCCGGCGCTGCCAAGCTCGGGAATGGGTTCCCCGGCGTCGCCCTCCTCCGGATCCGTCAGATCCCACGCACCTCGCTGGTTCCCCTGCCTTGCCGCCGCCCCGGCGTGCCCTCCCGTGTCGGCGTTGACTGCCGCCGCCCTGTTCCCGCTCGGGCAGAGGACGGGGACGATGCGCCTCAGCGCCCCCCCTCATGGGCCCAGCTCCAGCCGGCCTGCCAGGCCGCCTCCTCCACCGACCTGGGCCTACAGCCCACTAGGTGAGCGCCCCACCAGCCCTTATCTCCCGCCTGTGCGCCGTTTAACTATTTGACGCTCGCTAAAATTCGTCTAAGTCCTTAAATTTTCAGATTCATATGCCTCTTTTCATCATGTCATAACTCCCTCATCGTAGCTCTGATTCGTGCGTGTAGCATATAAAAATATTTGTCTCGACGAGTACATCATTTCATCTCATTGCATCATTTTCATTTGAGCTCATCTTGATGCCCGAAATGCTGTTGGAAGAGGGCTATGTGGTGAATTTGTCAGATCTGTTTCACCAAATGGCATTTTGTCATTTTTGCCATGATTAATGTGTGCATGCTATGATCCTGAGCTCTACATGCGTTTTGTTATATGCCATGCCATCTTTACATAGGTGCTTGCCATGTATTTTTTTGATGTTTGTGGTGACTAGCACAAGCTTGCAAAGTAGCGTAATCGGTAATGCTGATTTCAGGGACTTAGTTTTTCACTAAGTCCTTGTCCTGATTTTGTCGTTATGCCATATGTTCATGTTGTTTCCTAGTGATCCGTGCCTCTTTTGAGGATGATCAGTAAGGATGTTTTGTTAATATTGTGGTTCTATATCCATCCACGTCTTTGTTTGCATTTATGGAGCACCCTAGCTTGAGTCAATCGAGCTCTACTTTTGCTATTAAGTGAATCCTGGCAGATTGTTGACATGATTAGCGATTTTGCCGAGGATGTTGCTATTGATCCGTGCATGCTATGTTATTGTTCTTGCCATTTCTAGCTTCTATGCCATGTATTCTTGTTGGGTGTATGCTTAGTTTGTCATGACATGCTCTATAGTGAGTGCATCGAGCTCGTAAACATGCCTACTCGTTAACTGATTTGCATGCTCCAGTTTTTCACCAAGTCTGAATCTGTTTATGTTTTTGCCATGTTCACATGCTTGCAATTGTATTTTCTGATCCCTTTTGGCTCAAGGTCACTAAGGGACTTTTGTTAAGTGCTTTGAGTAGCTTCATACCATGCCTTGCTTTGCCATGTTAAGTTCCTGTAGCATATAGCTTTCATGCTCCAAAGTATGCTTCCTGATGATAAATTCCTAACATGTTATTTCACTAAGTCTGAAACCTGTTATCATTTGCACTTTTGCCATGCTTGTTTTGAACCTGTTAATGGATGAATTAGCCATAGCTGAGTGTTCATCTTTTTTCAAGCATCTTGAGTGTATCCCTGCCATGTATTTTGTTGCCATGTTTGAGTGCTATCGCATATTTATCTTGATGCATCTAGATGGCTACTCGCTGATTATCGCAGAACGGGGCCATATTTGTTTTGCTTGCCATTTCCAAACCATGCATCCGATTCCGGTGATCTTTATATCGATTTCAACCGAAATCACCTCACCTTTCCAGTGGCACTCTTGGATTTCCAAGTCGAGGCCAGGTTCAATCATTCCTTATCAAATCATGCATATGCACCGCATCCCGCATCCCGCATATCATACCATGTTCATGTGTGGTTTGTTTACTCTGTTGTGTGCTTCTTTCCGGTGTTGCTTCTTCGGGTTTGTTCCGGTAACGCCGCGTTTGTGAGGACCCGTTCATCTACGTCCGTTTGTCTTCTTCATGGACTCGTTCTTCTTCCTTGCGGGATTTCAGGCAAGATGACCATACCCTCGAAATCACTTCTATCTTTGCTTGCTAGTTGCTCGCTCTTTTGCTATGCCTATGCTGCTATACCTACCACTTGCTTATCATGCCTCCCATATTGTTAACCCAAGCCTCTAACCCACCTTGTCCTAGCAGACCGTTGTTTGGCTATGTTACCGCTTTGCCCAGCCCCTCTTATAGCGTTGTTAGTTGCAGGTGAAGATTGAAGTTTGTTCCTTGTCGGAACATGGAGATGTTGTTCCTTGTTGGAACATGTTTACTTGTTGGGATATCACAATATCTCTTATCTAATTAAGGCATCTATATACTTGGTAAAGGGTGGAAGGCTCGGCCTTATGCCTGGTGTTTTGTTCCACTCTTGCCGCCCTAGTTTCCGTCATATCGGTGTTATGTTCCCGGATTTTGCGTTCCTTACGCGGTTGGATTATAATGGGAACCCCTTGATAGTTTGCTTTGAATAAAACTCGTCCAGCAAGGCCCAACCTTGGTTTTACCATTCGCCACCTAGCCTCTTTTTCCCTTGGGTTAGGCCAGCCCAAGGGTCATCTTTATTTTAACCCCCCAGGCCAGTGCTTGTCGAAGTGTTGGTCCGAACTGAGTAGACTGCGGGGCCACCTCAGGGAAACTTGAGGGCTGGTTTTACTCATAGGATGTCTCATCCGGTGTTGCCCTGAGAACGAGATATGTGCAGCTCCTTTCAGGATGTCGGCGCATCGGGCGGTCTTGCCGGACTTGTTTTACCATTGTCGAGAATGTCTTGTAACCGGGATGCCGAGTCTGATCGGGTCTTCCCACTAGAAGGAATATCCTTCGTTGACCGTGAGAGCTTGTGATGGGCTAAGTTGGGACACCCCTGCAGGGATTTGAACTTTCGAAAGCCGTGCCCACGGTTATGGGCAGATGGGAATTTGTTAATGTCCGGTTGTAGAAAACCTGAAGTTGACCTTAATTAAAATACATCAACCGCGTGTGTAACCGTGATGGTCTCTTCTCGGCGGAGTCCGGAAAGTGAACACGGTGTTGGAGTTATGCTTGACGTAGGTTGTTCTAGGATCACTTCTTGATCATAGTTGTTCGACCGTGCTTTTGCCTTCTCTTCTCACTCTCTTTTGCGAATAGGTTAGCCACCAAATATGCTAGTCGCTTGCTGCAGCTCCACCTCATACCTTTTACCTTACCTATAAGCTTAAATAGTCTTGATCGCGAGGGTGTGAGATTGCCGAGTCCCCGTGACTCACAGATACTTCCAAAACCAGTTTGCAGGTGCCTATGTTACCGAGCAGGTGACGCAACCAAGCTCAAGGAGGAGCTCGATGAAGATCTTGTCCTTTGTGTTGTTTTCGTTTTAGTTGATCAGTAGTGGAGCTCAGTCGGGTCGATCGGGGATCTGTGTAGCATTTGGGGTAGTCTTATTTTATTTTGGTTCCATAGTCGGACCTTGATTGTATCTGGTTGATGTAATGCTTTATTCATGTATTTGTGTGAAGTGGCGATTGTAAGCCAACTATGTATCTCTTTCCCTTATGTATTACATGGGTTGTGTGAAGATTACCTCACTTGCGACATTGCCTTCAATGCGGTTATGCCTCTAAGTCGTGCTTCGACACGTGGGAGATATAGCCGCATCGAGGGCGTTACAAACGTAATGGTGTGTCCGAATGCCGTAATCGTACTTTACTGGACATGGTGCGATCTATGATGTCTCTTAACGATTTACCACTATCGTTTTGGGGTTATGCTTTAGAGACAGCTGCATTCATATTAAATAGGGCACCATCTAAATCCGTTGAGACGACACCTTGAACTATGGTTTAGCAAGAAACCAAAGTTGTCATTTCTTAAAGTTTGGGGCTGTGATGTTTATGTGAAAAAACTTCAACCTGATAAGCTCGAACCCAAATCAGAGAAATGTGTCTTCATAGGATACCCAAAGGATACTATTGGGTACACCTTCTATCACAGATCCGAAGGCAAGACATTTGTTGCTAAGAATGGATCCCTTTTAGAGAGGGAGTTTCTCTCGAAAGAATTTTGTGGGAGGAAAGTAGAACTTGATGTGGTAACTGTACCTGCTCCCTTATTGGAGAGTAGTTCATCACTGAAACCAGTTCATGTGACACCTACACCAATTAGTGAGGAAGCTAATGATCATGATCATGAAACTTCAGATCAAGTTGCTACCAAACCTCGTAGGTCAACCAGAGTAAGATCCGCACCAGAGTGGTATGGTAATCCTGTTCTGGAGGTCATGTTACTTGACCATGACGAACCTACGAACTATGAGGAAGCGATGATGAGCCCAGATTCCGCAAAATGGCTTGAGGCCATGAAATTTGAGATGGGATCCATGTATGAGAACAAAGTGTGGACTTTGGTTGACTTGCCCGATGATCGGAAAGCCATCGAGAATAAATGGATCTTCAAGAAGAAGACTGACGCTGATGGTAATGTTACTGTCTACAAAGCTCGACTTGTTGCAAAAGGTTTTCGACAAGTTCAAGGAGTTGACTACGATGAGACTTTCTCACCCGTAGCGATGCTTAAGTCCATCCGAATCATGTTAGCAACTGCCGCATTTTATGATTATGAAATTTGGCAAATGGATGTAAAGATTGCATTCCTGAATGGATTTCTGGAAGAAGAGTTGTATATGATGCAAACTAAAGGTTTTATTGATCCAAAGGGTGCTAACAAAGTGTGCAAGCTCCCGCGATCCATCTATGGACTGGTGCAAGCATCTCGGAGTTGGAATAAATGTTTTGATAGTGTGATCAAAGCATATGGTTTTATACAGACTTTTGGAGAAGCCTGTATTTACAAGAAAGTGAGTGGGAGCTCTGTAGAATTTCTAATATTATATGTGGATGACATATTTTTGATTGGAAATGATATAGAATTTCTGGATAGCATAAAAGGATACTTGAATAAGAGTTTTCCAATGAAAGACCTCGGTGAAGCTGCTTATATATTGGGCATCAAGATCTATAGAGATAGATCAAGACACTTAATTGGACTTTCACAAAGCACATACCTTGATAAAGTTTTGAAGAAGTTCAAAATGGATCAAGCAAATAAAGGGTTCTTGCGTGTGTTACAAGGTGTGAAGTTGAGTAAGACTCAATGCACGACCACTGCAGAAGGTAGAGAGAAAATGAAAAGTGTTCCCTATGCTTCAGCCATAGGATCTATCATGTATGCAATGCTGTGTACCAGACCTAATGTGTGCCTTGTTATTAGTTTAGCAGGGAGGTACCAAAGTAATCCAGGAGTGGATCACTGGACAGCGGTCAAGAACATCCTGAAATACCTGAAAAGGACTAAGGATATGTTTCTCGTTTATGCAGGTGAAAAAGAGCTCGTCGTAAATGGTTACGTCAATGAAAGCTTTGACACCGATCCGGACGATTATAAATCGCAAACCGGATACGTGTTTATATTGAATGGTGGAGCTGTCAGTTGGAGCAGTTCTAAACAAAGCATCATGGCGGGATCTACGTGTGAAGCAGAGTACATAGCTGCTTCAGAAGCAGCAAATGAAGGAGTCTGGATGAAGGAGTTCATATCCGATCTAGGTGTCATACGTAGTGCATCGGGTCCAATGAAAATCTTTTGTGACAATACTGGTGCAATTGCCTTGGCAAAGGAATCCAGATTTCACAAGAGAACCAAACACATCAAGAGACGCTTCAATTCCATCCACGATCAAGTCCAGGTGGGAGACATAGAGATTTGCAAGATACATACGGATCTGAATGTTGCAGACCCATTGACTAAGCCTCTCCAATGAGCAAAACATGATCAACACCAAGGCTCCATGGGTGTTAGAATCATTACTGTGTAATCTAGATTATTAACTCTAGTGCAAGTGGGAGACTAAAGGAAATATGCCCTAGAGGCAATAATAAAGTTATTATTTATTTCCTTATTTCATGATAAATGTTTATTATTCATGCTAGAATTGTATTAACCGGAAACATAATACATGTGTGAATACATAGACAAACAGAGTGTCACTAGTATGCCTCTACTTGACTAGCTCGTTGATCAAAGATGGTTAAGTTTCCTAACCATAGACATGAGTTGTCATTTGATAAACGGGATCACATCATTGGGAGAATGATGTGGTTGACTTGACCCATTCCGTTAGCTTAGCACTTGATCGTTTTAGTTTACCGCTATTGCTTTCTTCATGACTTATACATGTTCCTATGACTATGAGATTATGCAACTCCCGATTACCGGAAGAACACTTTGTGTTGGGGATATAACTACTTGTGTAAGCCGCCATAAGGGGCCGGGTTACGCAAGAGGGATTCATCTGAAGAAGCCCAAGACCATGCATGAATATGGCGGTTCAATATAGGGTCTAAAGCCCACTGGCGACTTAAGGCCCATGGTAGTAAACCGCCATAATGGCATGACTTGTATCGTAAGGTAGACTTAACTAGTCACCGAGCCGGGCACTGTTTATGAGCCGGCCGGGATTCTGTAGACCGCAGGGCGTCAACCCGTGTATATAAGGGGACGACCCGCTGGCGGCTTAGGGCAAGAAACAACTTATCGAGAACCGGGCATAGCGTATCTCGCTCCCCGGTCATCGGAACCTCATCAATACCAAACCAACTAGACGTAGGCCTTCCTTCACCGTAAGGGGATGAACTAGTATAACTCTCTCATGTCCTTTGTCCCGATTAACCCCTTTAAGCTTCCTAGTTGCGATGGCTCCATGACTAAGTCCTTGCAAGAGGACATCTGCCATGACAATTCCACGACAGTTGGCGCCCACCATGGGGCCAGCGCACGGTGGATTTGAGTTCTTGAAGGGCAGCTTCGAAGGGCTCAAAGGATACGCGGTCGGCCGGATGACCAAGAGTCGTCGCGGCAAGATCTACATCGACGACGAAGGCTGGGGCCCCGATGCTGGCTCAATTGAGTATGGGTACCGGGTCCCCTTCGGCGGAATCCACGTCTTCTTGAAGATCCATTTATTCTCAATTGCTTGCCGATCATTGGGCAAGTCAACCAAAGTCCATACTTTGTTCTCATACATGGATCCCATCTCAGATTTCATGGCTTCAAGCCATTTTGCGGAATCTGGGCTCACCATCGCTTCTTCATAGTTCGTAGGTTCATCATGATCTAGTAGCATGACTTCCAGAACAGGATTACCGTACCACTCTGGCGCGGATCTCACTCTGGTTGATCTACGAGGTTCAGTAGCATCTTGTTCTGAAGTTTCATGATCATTATCATTAGCTTCCTCACTGATTGGTGTAGGTGTCACAGAAACAGGTTTCTGTGATGTACTACTTTCCAATAAGGGAGTAGGTACAGTTACCTCGTCAAGTTCTACTTTCCTCCCACTCACTTCTTTTGAGAGAAACTCCTTCTCCAGAAAGTTTCCGAATTTAGCAACAAAAGTCTTGCCTTCGGATCTGTGATAGAAGGTGTATCCAATAGTTTCCTTTGGATATCCTATGAAGACACATTTTTCCGATTTGGGTTCGAGCTTATCAGGTTGAAGCTTTTTCACATAAGCATCGCAGCCCCAAACTTTCAGAAACGACAACTTTGGTTTCTTGTCAAACCACAGTTCATAAGGCGTCGTCTCAACGGATTTTGATGGTGCCCTATTTAACGTGAATGCGGCCGTCTCTAGAGCATATCCCCAAAACGATAGCGGTAAATCAGTAAGAGACATCATAGATCGCACCATATCTAGTAAAGTACGATTACGATGTTCGGACACACCATTACGCTGTGGTGTTTCGGGTGGCGTGAGTTGCGAAACTATTCCACATTGTTTCAAATGTACACCAAACTCGTAACTCAAATATTCTCCTCCACGATCAGATCGTAGGAATTTTATTTTCTTGTTACGATGATTTTCAACTTCACTCTGACATTCTTTGAACTTTTCAAACGTCTCAGACTTGTGTTTCATTAAGTAGATATACCCATATCTGCTTAAGTCATCTGTGAAGGTGAGAAAATAACGATATCCGCCACGAGCCTCAACATTCATCGGACCACATACATCTGTGTGTATGATTTCCAACAAATTTGTTGCTCTCTCCATAGTACCGGAGAACGGTGTTTTTGTCATCTTACCCATAAGGCACGGTTCGCAAGTACCAAGTGATTCATAATCAAGTGGTTCCAAAAGCCCATCAGTATGGAGTTTCTTCATGCGCTTTATACCGATATGACCTAAACGGCAGTGCCACAAATAAGTTGCACTATCATTATCAACTCTGCATCTTTTGGTTTCAACACTATGAATATGTGTGTCACTACTATCAAGATTTAATAAGAATAGACCACTCTCTAAGGGTGCATGACCATAAAAGATATTACTCATGTAAATAGAACAACCATTATTCTCTGATTTAAATGAATAACCATCTCGCATCAAACAAGATCCAGATATAATGTTCATGCTTAACGCTGGCACCAAATAACAATTATTTAGGTCTAATATTAATCCCGAAGGTAGATGTAGAGGTAGCGTGCCGACTGCGATCACATCGACTTTGGAACCATTTCCTACACGCATCGTCACCTCGTCCTTAGCCAATCTTCGCTTAATTCGTAGTCCCTGTTTCGAGTTGCAAATATTAGCAACAGAACCAGTATCAAATACCCAGGTGCTACTGCGAGCATTAGTAAGGTACACATCAATAACATGTATATCACATATACCTTTGTTCACCTTGCCATCCTTCTTATCCGCCAAATACTTGAGGCAGTTCCGCTTCCAGTGACCAGTCTGCTTGCAGTAGAAGCACTCAGTTTCAGGCTTAGGTCCAGGTTTGGGTTTCTTCTCTTGAGCAGCAACTTGCTTGCTGTTATTTTTGAAGTTCCCCTTCTTTTTCCCTTTGCCCTTTTTCTTGAAACTAGTGGTCTTGTTGACCATCAACACTTGATGCTCCTTCTTGATTTCTACCTCCGCAGCTTTTAGCATTGCGAAGAGCTCGGGAATAGTCTTATTCATCCCTTGCATATTATAGTTCATCATGAAGCTCTTGTAGCTTGGTGGTAGGGATTGGAGAATTCTGTCAATGACGCAATCATCTGGAAGATTAACTCCCAATTGAATCAAGTGATTATTATACCCAGACATTTTGAGTATATGCTCACTGACAGAACTGTTCTCCTCCATCTTGCAGCTATAGAACTTATTGGAGACTTCATATCTCTCAATCCGGGCATTTGCTTGAAATATTAACTTCAACTCCTGGAACATCTCATATGCTCCATGACGTTCAAAACGTCGTTGAAGTCCCGATTCTAAGCCATAAAGCATGGCACACTGAACTATCGAGTAGTCATCATCTTTGCTCTGCCAGACGTTCATAACATCTGGTGTTGCTCCAGTAGCAGGCTTGGCACCCAGCGGTGCTTCCAGGACGTAATTCTTCTGTGCAGCAATGAGGATAATCCTCAAGTTACGGACCCAGTCCGTGTAATTGCTACCATCATCTTTCAACTTAGCTTTCTCAAGGAACGCATTAAAATTCAATGGAACAACAGCACGGGCCATCTATCTACAATCAAACATAAATAAGCAAGATACTATCAGGTACTAAGTTCATGATAAATTTAGGTTCAATTAATCATATTACTTAAAGAACTCCCACTTAGATAGACATCCCTCTAATACTCTAAGTGATTACGTGATCCAAATCAACTAAACCATGTCCGATCATCACGTGAGATGGAGTAGTTTCATTGGTGAACATCACTATGTTGATCATATCTACTATATGATTCACGTTTGACCTTTCGGTCTCCGTGTTCCGAGGCCATATCTGTATATGCTTGGCTCGTCAAGTATAACCTGAGTATTCCGCGTGTGCAACTGTTTTGCACCCGTTGTATTTGAACATAGAGCCTATCACACCCGATCATCACGTGGTGTCTCAGCACGAAGAACTTTCGCAACGGTGCATACTCAGGGAGAACACTTCTTGATAATTAGTGAGAGATCATCTTATAATGCTACCGTCAATCAAAGCAAGATAAGATGCATAAAAGATAAACATCACATGCAATCAATATAAGTGATATGATATGGCCATCATCATCTTGTGCTTGTGATCTCCATCTTCGAAGCACCATCGGGATCACCATCGTCACCGGCGCGACACCTTGATCTCCATCGTAGCATCGTTGTCGTCTCGCCAATCTTATGCTTCCACGACTATCGCTACCGCTTAGTGATAAAGTAAAGCATTATAGCGCGATTGCATTGCATACAATAAAGCGACAACCATATGGCTCCTGCCAGTTGCCGATAACTCGGTTAAAAAACATGATCATCTCATACAATAAAATTTAGCATCATGTCTTGACCATATCACATCACAACATGCCCTGCAAAAACAAGTTAGACGTCCTCTACTTTGTTGTTGCAAGTTTTATGTGGCTGCTACGGGCTTAGGCAAGAACCAATCTTACCTACGCATCAAAACCACAACGATAGTTTGTCAAGTTGGTGTTGTTTTAACCTTCGCAAGGACCGGGCGTAGCCACACTCAGTTCAACTAAAGTTGGAGAAACTGTCACCCGCTAGCCACCTTTGTGCAAAGCACGTCGGGAGAACCGGTCTCGCGTAAGCGTACGCGTAATGTCGGTCCGGGCCGCTTCGTCCAACAATACCGCCGAACCAAAGTATGACATGCTGGTAAGCAGTATGACTTATATCGCCCACAACTCACTTGTGTTCTACTCGTGCATATAACATCAACATATAAAACCTAGGCTCGGATGCCACTATTGGGTAACGTAGTAATTTCAAAAAATTTCCTACGCACACGCAAGATCATGGTGATGCATAACAACGAGAGGGGAGAGTGTGATCTACGTACCCTTGTAGATCGACAACGGAAGCGTTAGCACAACGTGGTTGATGTAGTCGTACGTCTTCACGGCCCGACCAATCAAGCACCGAAACTACGACACCTCCGAGTTCTAGCACACGTTCAGCTCGATGACGATCCCCGGACTCCGATCCAGCAAAATGTCGGGGAAGAGTTCCGTCAGCACAACGGCGTGGTGACGATCTTGATGTACTACCGTCGCAGGGCTTCGCCTAAGCACCGCTACAATATTATCGAGGACTATGGTGGAAGGGGGCACCGCACACGGTTAAGAATATGGTCACGTGGATCAACTTGTGTGTCTATGGGGTGCCCCTGCCCCCGTATATAAAGGATCAAGGGGGGGGGGTGCGGCCGGCCAGGAGAGGGCGCGCCAGGAGGAGTCCTACTCCCTCCGGGAGTAGGATTCCCCCCTTTCCTAGTTGGAATAGGATTCAGGAGGGGGAAAAGAGGAGAGAGAGAAGGAAGGGGGGCGCCGGCCCCCTCTCCTTGTCCTATTCGGACTAGGGGGGGAGGGGCGCGCGGCCCAGCCCTGGCCACCTCTCCTCTCTTCCACTAAAGCCCACTAAGGCCCATATACCTCCCGGGGGGTTCCGGTAACCTCCCGGTACTCCGGTAAAATCCCGATTTCACCCGGAACACTTCCGATATCCAAATATAGGCTTCCAATATATCAATCTTTATGTCTCGACCATTTCGAGACTCCTCGTCATGTCCGTGATCACATCTGGGACTCCGAACAAACTTCAGTACATCAAAATGCATAAACTCATAAAATAACTGTCATCAAAACCTTAAGCGTGCGGACCCTACGGGTTCGAGAACAATGTAGACATGACCGAGACACGTCTCCGATCAATAACCAATAGCGGAACCTGGATGCTCATATTGGCTCCTACATATTCTACGAAGATCTTTTATCGGTCAGACCGCATAACAACATACGTTGTTCCCTTTGTCATCGGTATGTTACTTGCCCGAGATTCGATCGTCGGTATCTCAATACCTAGTTCAATCTCGTTACCGGCAAGTCTCTTTACTCGTTCCGTAATACATCATCTCACAACTAACTCATTAGTTGCAATGCTTGCAAGGCTTATGTGATGTGCATTACCGAGAGGGCCCAGAGATACCTCTCCAACAATCGGAGTGACAAATCCTAATCTCGAAATACGCCAACCCAACATGTACCTTTGGAGACACCTGTAGAGCTCCTTTATAATCACCCAGTTACGTTGTGACGTTTGGTAGCACACACACAAAGTGTTCCTCAGTAAACGGGAGTTGCATAATCTCATAGTCATAGGAACATGTATAAGTCATGAAGAAAGCAATAGCAACATACTAAACGATCGGGTGCTAAGCTAATGGAATGGGTATGTCAATCAGATCATTCACCTAATGAATGTGATCCTGTTAATCAAATAACAACTCTTTGTCCATGGTTAGAAGCATAACCATCTTTGATTAACGAGCTAGTCAAGTAGAGGCATGCTAGTGACACTCTGTTTTCTATGTATTCACACATGTATTATGTTTCGGTTAATACAATTCTAGCATGAATAATAAACATTTATCATGATATAAGGAAATAAATAATAACTTTATTATTGCCTCTAGGGCATATTTCCTTCAAAGTGTATGTGAACTGATTCCCCCAGAGCTTCCTAATGAGGATTCCCTCTTGATAGTACGGGTACTCTACGACCAAAGAAAATAAAAGCGTAGAGGACACGTCTTCGATCTTTTCCTTCGAGAGGCAATAGCAATCCGATGTAAGCCTAAGCATCGAGAACCTGAAACATATAGCACACGATTAGACCACAAACAAAGGGTTGTCATCATCATCCAAAACATAAAGTAGGGAAATGCCCTTTCAATCTCCCCCCTTTTGGTGGATGATGACAACAACACGATTTGCAAGAGATAAGTCAATGAAATCTAGACGGAACTCCCCCTGAATGTGTGCCCCAACAGGAACTAGCTGTTAGAAAGCGTGGGCACACTTTCAGGACTAGACTCCCCCTAGATTTTATAGACTCACCACTTTGAGCACAAAATGAGAAACAATATAATACTTAGAGTGCAATAATAACGATAATGGCTGATGAACGGAAAGGTAAAAGAAGTAACATAAGTCTCACACATAGCAAGGAACTAAACAAGTCCACGAACAAAGACCAACACTAAACACGAGAAAAAGAGACACCAAAAAGAGAACAACCCAAGCAAATCCCCGAGACCTATAGAACCCTCTCCCCCTTTGGCATCAAGACACCAAAAAGGAAAAGAGCGAGGCTATCGACCCAAAGCTCAGGCATCCTCCTCTGACTCCTCGGTTGCATCTAGATCCTCATCATCAGAGTCGTCATCATCGTCGTGATCAGATTCTTCCATGGCATTGTCAGCTGCTGCAAACGAGGAGGATGGCCGGGGAGGGGCTTCATCATCAGTCCAGGTGCTATGGGTAGAAATCCAACTCTCCTCTGGGGTGATGCTCTTCTCAGAGCCACTCTGAACTGGCATGTTGAGGTGCTTCATCATCGCAATTTGGCGACGTCGTGCAAGCTTCTCATTGACATGTGCCTCATACATATTCTTCTGGATGTCGGCCTGGAGACAAAAGGTCTTCTTCACCTTGGCAGTAAGTTTGGCCACCCACGAAGGCTTGGCCCCTGGCTCCAGCTCAAAGTCCCCATCGTCAGAAGTAGCATAGACATCCTCAGGAGCATTTTCAGGAAAGCGAGGCTCGGCATGCTTCTTCTTCTTAAGAAGCTTGACCTCATGAACAGTGAGGTTGTCTGGAGAAGTGAGGAGCTCTCCAGGACGACGAACAACCCACACAGAGTTCAGAAGGCACATGACAAACGGGGCATAGATTGGGACTTTACGGTAGATGACCATGTTGTACATCTCATGCCACATCCAATTTGACACATCAAACGTTGCTCTTGTCCCCACCATGGTCTTCATAGCAACCATCAAATCAACCAGATAACCATGAATCTCATCTTGGTTGCCCACCTTGGGCAAGAGCACATTGCGGAACACTCGGTGCATGATGTCATAGACCTTCTCCAAATCCTTGGATTCTCCAATAATCCCACGGCCCCGAATGTACAGAGGGGCAAGCTTCTCCTTAAGCATGGGCTCAGGAAAATCATGAGGACGAATGCCACCCCTTCCTTCCAGACCGGTATCCTCGTACCCAATAGCATTGCAGAATGCCCTCCAGGGAACGTGAAACAACTCATCGCGACACATGAAGGTGATAGTGCGTGCATCATCTTCCCCAAAATGAACCGTGGCATAGAACTGATGGATGAGTTGAACATCAAAGTCACAGTTGACTGATATGAGCTTGACAAGATCAAACTCCTCGCAAAGAGCCAGCGCCTTACCAAAATACTCCATGTTGTTCCTCCAATGGTCAAGATCAATTGTCCACTGCTTGGCATATCTGTTCTTGTTGTGCTCAAAGAGTTCATGAACAATCCGCACTTGCATATCATTCCGGAACTGAACGGTGGTCCAACGGGGAGCAATGGGAACCTCATACAGATTCTTTGATCGAAAGGCTTCCCAATCCTTGGCTTTCCAACGATGCAATGGCATAACCACACGTTGCTTAGCAGCTGCAGACTTTTCACGACGAGTGGGCTTGGTGGGAATCACAACTTCTTCTTCATCATCAGACACAACCGGGCGCAAGGTCCTTCGCGCCCTCTTCTTGGTCTTGCGAGGGGCAGAGCGAGAACTAGAGCCACCTGAACACACAAACGAAAAGAACACACGAAAACCCAACAAGGATGAGAGGATTGCACCCACTAGCAGAAAAGGAACAAGTTGCAAAAACAGAGAAGATAGAACAGTGCTTTGTGGTTGATATACTCCGGTTGTACCGGATCTTCCGCCGGTAGTACCGCTCCAGCGGTTGTACCGCCCGTAGGGACGGTAGAACTGCCGATAGTGGCACTACCAGGGAAGATAGATCTAACCGAGGCATATGAATCACACAAGTAATATTCCAAATTCTAGGTGCTGCAAACAAGACAGGAGGCTAACAAAGATCTCTTCTATACCATAGATCGAACACTAATCACGGAAAGTTAAGTAATGCCCTAGAAAAGGAAGAACCCTAGAAAGATCTAGAAGCAAAGAACACGAGGCATTACCACCATCCATGGGAAGAGAACGGGAGGCCTCCACGGAGAGAATCCACGGAGAGCCAAGGATCCGAAGCGCGAGACGCACTCCGGGGCAGGGGTAGAGATGGCCGGCGGCTAGGGAAAAGAGAAGAGGAACGAGGACGGAGGGAAAAAAAGACAGCCCTTCAGCCCCGTCGAGTATATATAGGCCCGTAGACACGCCCCGGTAGAACCGCTTAGGGGAGCGGTTGTACCGCTCATTTGGTAAAGACCGATGGTTGGAGATAATATTTCCGGTGCCTGGGAGGCAGCGGTAGTACCGCACAGCGTCAACCGGTAGTACCGGACGTAGGTTACCATGGGTTTGAGCGGTGGAACCGCCCAAGCACCGAACGGAGGCCCATTGGGACGGCACAACCCGATACCAGCGGTAGAACCGCCCGTGATACCGGTTGTACCGCCCGACCACCTCTGCCCAAGCCAAGGTCAAATGAGTGCAATCCCAAGGGAGGAAGAAGGGGCACAAAACAGGAGAGAAGCAACACCCTAGGAGAACCCAACACAAGGAGCAAAGACAGAAGAGAGAAAAATAACACGAGAACAACAAGGCTAACTCCAACCTCTCGAAGAGAGGACGGTGGCCGAGGCCACCTATGTTTGAGTCAATTGGTATGGCACCGCGAAGAATTATCCTTGGGTCCATGACCAAAACTCATCTTTGAAGCACAAGTACCATCAAACATGGCTAATGTGAAAGACTCGATCAATTTATGCATAATGGGGGGAGGGAGAGTTCATTGAGAGAACATCACTCCCCCTCTGTCCATGCCTACACCTAAACTAGACAACAAATTGAGCATGGTGGGGTGTGCAAGGGTTCAAGCCACATTGCTCGAATCAATGATATTTAGCTCATGCCTTAACTCGTGAAATCTTGGTTCATCCAAGGGCTTCGTGAAAATATCTGCAAGGTTGTCATGAGTGTTGACATAGTTGAGCTCGATCTCTCCTCGACTAATGTGATCCCAGATGAAGTGATACCGAATCTCAATATGCTTCGTCTTGAAGTGTTGCACCGGGTTGAGAGAGATCTTGATGGCACTTTCATTGTCACACCAAAGAGGCACTTTGTCACAAGTGACACCATAATCCTTTAAAGTTTGCCTCATCCATAGGAGTTGTGCACAACAACTACCGGAGGCAACATACTCCGCCTCAGTGGACGAGAGAGACACACAACTTTGCTTTCTGGAAGACCAACTTACCAAATAGCAACCAAGGAATTGGCACCCTCCGGAAGTGGACTTCCTATCCACTTTGTCTCCCGCCCAATCAGAATCCGAGTAACCTACAAGCTTGAAGTTTGATCCTCTTGGGTACCATAAGCCAAAGTTTGGGGTATGAGCCAAATATCGAAAGATTCGTTTGACCGCCACATAGTGACTTTCCTTAGGTGCGGATTGAAACCGTGCACAAATTCCCACACTCAACATGATGTCCGGTCTAGATGCACAAAGGTAAAGCAAGGATCCAATCATGGAACGATATACCTTTTGATCCACCACTTTACCATTGGGATCTAAGTCAAGTTGGCACTTGGTGGGCATTGGAGTGGAGGCCGGCTTGACGTCACTTAGCTTGAATCTCTTGAGCATGTCTTGAGTGTATTTGGATTGATTGATGAAGGTTCCTTCTCTTCTTTGCTTCACTTCGAACCCTATAAAGAACTTCAACTCTCCCATGGAGGACATCTCGAATTTTGAGGTCATGAGAGCGGCAAATTCCTCATTGAAAGCTTTGTTAGGAGAACCAAAGATAATATCATCAACATATAATTGGCACACAAACAACTCCCCTTTGACCTTCTTAGTAAAAAGAGTGGGGTCGATTAGCCCAACCTCAAAACCACGGTCTTGTAGCAACTCGGTAAGGTGGTCATACCACGCACGTGGGGCTTGTTTAAGGCCATAGAGTGCCTTATCGAGTTGATACACATGATCGGGAAAGTAGGGATCCTCGAACCCGGGGGGTTGCTTGACGTAAACCAATTCATTAATAGGACCATTAAGAAAAGCACTCTTCACATCCATTTGTTGTAACTTAAAGTTATGATGAGAAGCATATGCAATCAACATGCGAATGGATTCAAGATGAGCAACGGGAGCAAAGGTTTCACCGTAGTCGATACCCTCGACTTGGGAGTAGCCTTGTGCCACCAAACGAGCCTTATTGCGAATGATAATCCCATGAGCATCTTGCTTGTTCTTGAATATCCACTTGGTTCCTATGACATTATGGTTCCCCGTTGGCCTTGGCACCAATCTCCACACCTTGCTGTGCCCAAAGTTGTTGAGTTCTTCATGCATGGCATTGAGCCAATCCAGATCCTCGAGTGCCTCATAGACCTTTTGGGGTTAAACACAAGAGACAAACGCGTGATGTTCACAATAGTTTGCTAATTGTCTATGAGTGCTTACCCCCTTTCTTAAGCTTCCAAGCACATTCGTCATGAGATGATCCTTGGTGGAGAGCTTGGAAGCAACCTTGGCGGCACGACGCTCTAATTCCTCCTCGGGGGTGAGACGAGGAGTGGTCACTTGATCATCTTGAGCGTCGTCTTGGGCTTGTTCTTGTTCTTGAACTTGATCGGAGGAGAGAACTTAACCTTGGACATCACTTGATGTGTCAACACCGTTTTGAGCGTGATCTTGCCCTTGGTCATGTTCTTGAGGATGAGAGCCTTCATGTTGTTCTTCGGAAGCGTGTGGGCCTTGGGTTGGTGATGGCTCCACTTGAGTGGAGCTTTGTCCTTCTCCTTCGGCCACAAGGGGTTCCTCAATGGGTAGGATAAAGCCAACACCCATTCTTCTTATGGCTTGGGGAGGAATTTCATCACCTACATCACAAGTGCCACTTTGCTCCACTTGGGAGCCGTTATTCTCATCAAACTCCACATTACACATCTCCTCAATAAGTCCCGTGGATTTATTGAGGACACAGTAAGCATGAGAGTTTGTAGCATAGCCAACAAATATGCCCTCATAAGCTCTAGCCTCAAATTTAGACAACCGAACACCTTTCTTGAGAATGAAACACTTACACCCGAATACCCGAAAGTACTTGAGGTTGGGCTTGTTACCAGTGAGTATCTCGTATGGAGTCTTGTTCAAGCCCTTGCGGAGGTAGAGCCGATTGGATGCATGATATGCGGTGTTGATGGCTTCGGCCCAAAAGTTGTATGGAGACTTGAACTCCGCCATCATGGTCCTTGCCGCATCCATCAACGTCCGGTTCTTCCTCTCCGCAACACCGTTTTGTTGAGGGGTGTATGGTGCGGAATATTGATGATTGATTCCCTCATCACTAAGAAATTCATCCAAGGTGTAGTTCTTGAACTCGGTGCCGTTGTCACTTCTTATTGTCAAGATCTTTGCATTGTGTTGACGTTGTGCTTCATTTGCAAAGTCAATGACGGTTTGTTGGGTCTCGCTCTTCCTCTTGAAGAAATACACCCATGTGTACCTTGAGTAGTCATCCACAATCACCAAGCAATACTTCCTACCTCCAAGACTATCGAAGGATGGGGGCCCAAAGAGATCCATGTGAAGGAGCTCCAAGGGCCTCTTTGAATAAATGATAGTCATGGGAGGGTGAGCCTTATCATGTAGCTTTCCTTCGATACAGGCACTGCAAGCACGATCTTTAGCAAAACTAACATTCGTTAGTCCACGGACATGGTCCCCCTTGAGGAGACTTTGCAAGGATCTCATATTGACATGGGCTAAACGGCGATGCCAAAGCCATCCCATATCAACTTTAGCCATTAGGCATGTCGCGGTCTTAGTGGGTCGCTCCGAAAAGTTAATCACATATAGACCGTTCTTGACATGTCCAACAAAAGCTACTTTAAGAGTCTTGCTCCACAAGAGGGCCACGGTATCGATATCAAAGAACGTGGCAAAGCCCATCATTGCAAGTTGACGAACGGAAAGTAAATTGTATGCAAGGGACTCAACAAGCATGACCTTCTCGATCATGAGATCATGAGAGATGACCACCTTGCCAAGTCCCAATACCTTAGAAGATGAGGCGTCACCCCACTCGACATTGGTGGGCATAGATGGAACTTTGTGCACGTCCACCACCAAGTCCTTGCTTCCGGTCATATGATTTGTAGCTCCGCTGTCGAGCAACCATGATCCACCACCGGAAGCAAACACCTTGTTGGTGGCTTTAGCCATGAGGCACTTGGCGGTGATGCTCTCATTGGGTGAGTCGAAGAGAGACACCCGTGACGTTGTTGCAATGGCAACGGAGGCCATGGCAACCGACTCATCATCTTCATCATCGTCATCATCCTCATTGTACTCTTCTTGCACAACCAAAGCCTTGGGAGGAGTCTTCTTGGATAAGTTGTTCTTGTTGGGGAATGACTTGGCCTTGTCCTTTCGGATGAGCTTGCCACCATTGTCTTCCCTCTTCTCATACGGGCATTCCGCAATGAAATGACTCATGTTGCCGCAATTGTAGCAAGTCCTTACACGTTGCTTGCCCCTTGTGCCACTCGAGTTGTTTTTGCTAAAGTTTGGCCTTGAGTTTTTCTTGCTCCAAAATTGCCTTGAAGCAAGTGCCATGTGTTCATGATATGCATACTTCGTATCATCGGGGTTGCTCTCCTCTTCTTCCTCTTCTTCTTCTTCAATGGTGAGCTTGGCCTTCAATGCAAGGTTAGGCCTCTTTGCCCTTTGGGAACGAAGCACCGCATTGTCGGCGGTCTTGTCCAAAATGTTCATGGCCAAAAACTCATCCAACACTTCGCTTGAGGTCAAAGTGTGGAAGTCCGGTCTTTGACGAATGACGGAGGACATGGCCTTGTGATAGGGCATCATTGCCTTGAGGAATTTGCGCTTGATCCAATTGTCATCCGTGTCCTTGCTCCCGTGATCTCATAGTGAGACCGCGAGTTTGGTTACTCTCCGATAAAGCTCACAAGGTTCTTCATCTTCTTTCATTGCAAACTCATCGGCCTCATCTTGTACCACTTCATAGTTGGAGCGTTGAATGCTTGTGCTTCCCCGGTAGAGAGAGATAACACAATGCCATGCATCTTTGGCCAAGGCGAAGGGACGAAGATGAGGTAGGTCTTCGGGTGGAATTGCATCTTGAATGATGAAGAGAGCATTCTCATTGAATTGATTGTCTGCGGCTTCTCGAGGAGCGAAGTTGCTTGGATCATGTGGATAGAAACCTTCTTCAATGGTTCTCCAAAGGTTAGTGTTTACATGATTTAAATGACGTTTAAAGCGGTAAACCCAAGAATCAAAGTCCTCATTTTTCACAATCTTAGGAGGAGGACCGGCATGATTCAAATGAGTGGAAGGAATCGGTCCACCATAAACAAGTGGTGGTTCCACATGGGCAAAGATGCTGGTGCCATTCTTACCACTAGAAGAAGGAGCCTTTTCACTACTAGCTTCCCCCTTGTCGGGGATAGCATCCGTCACCTTGTTGGCGGGATCACCCACTTTCAACGGTGCGGTGGATAGTTTAAGCCCCTCAAGAAATTTAGTAAACATGCTCTCAACTTCGGTCGTCATGGAGGTTTTCAATGTCTCCAAGGCCACATTGAACTCCTCACGAGAGACCGAGGTTCCCCCATTGCCCGTAGACGAGACCGGATTCACACCGGAGTGTTCCTCCACACCGTCTACGGTATCAACCATACTCTTTGGACGGTAAAGTCCTTAATAAAGAGACGAGGCTCTGATACCAATTGAAAGGATCGATATGGTTGACTAGAGGGGGGGGGGGTGAATAGGCAACTAACAATTTTTAGCTTTTCTTTAACAATTTAAACTTTGCATCAAAGTAGGTTGTCTAGATATGCAACTAGGTGAGCAACCTATATGATGCAACAAGGATAGGAACACAAGCAAGCAAGAGATATGAAACAAATAAGCTTGCTCAAGTAAAGGCACAATATAACCAAGAGTGGAGACGGTGGAGACGAGGATGTGTTGCCAAAGTTCCTTCCCTTTGAGAGGAAGTACGTCTCCGTTGGAGCGGTGTGGAGGCACAATGCTCCCCAAGAAGCCACTAGGGCCACCGTATTATCCTCACGCCCTCACACAATGCGAGATGCCGTGATTCCACTATTGGTGCCCTTGAAGGCGGCGACCGAACCTTTACAAACAAGGTTGGGGCTCTCTCCACAACTTAATTGGAGGCTCCCAACAAAACCACGAAGCTTCACCACAATGGAATATGGCTTCGAGGTGACCTCAACCATCTAGGGTCCTCAAACACCCAAGAGTAACAAAATCCACACAAGAAAGTATGGGGGAAGCAAATATCCTTTGGTGGAAGTGTAGATCTAGGTCTCCTCCTTCAATCCCTAGCAAATCAACAAGTTTGGGTGGCTAGAGAGAGAGATCGGGCAAGAGAGCTTGAAGTGCATTAATGGTGGAGTGAGAGAGGTCAAAGGTGAGTGTGGTAGGTGGGAGAAGCTCTCTTAAATACCAACCCTAAAAATCCAGCCATTGCTGCGCTTTCAGCCCCGCAGCGGTACAACCGGTCCTTGTCCCGGTACAACCGGGACTCACAGTGTAGCTGCAGAACCCTACCAGGCGGTACAACCGGGCCACTAGGCGGTGGTACCAGTTAAGAGAATGACCGGACCAACCGCCCAGCCACCGCACAACTACCGCCTCGAAACAGAGACGAGACCGGTACTTGAGCGGTGCAAGACCGGAACAACCGCATGGCTCTGAGCTCTTGGACGGCGAAGTTCTGAGCAGAAGAACCGCTCAGACCACTAGTGGTACCAGTCAACGAGGATCGACCGGATCAACCGGGCCACCACCGCCCGAGAACCGCATCAAAACAGAGCCTTGAGCGGTACTTGAGCGGTGCATGGCCGGAACCACCGTCCTAGCCTTTGTTGAGCAAGGTGGCGGTACCACCGCCCGGAGGCAGCGGTACAACCGCTCAGTCAAAGCTGGAGAGCGTTAAGGTCCAGCGGTACAACCGCTCCAAGGAGCGGTACAACCGCTGGGAAGAGCAGAAACAAGAGGAAAGACAGGGGGAACTCTCTCTCTCTCACAACTGAGGAAGACAAGGAAGGGGTGAGGAAAGTGTACGTGAACTGATTCCCCCAGAGCTTCCTAATGAGGATTCCTTCTTGATAGTACGGGTACTCTACGACCAAAGAAAATAAAAGCGTAGAGGACACGTCTTCGATCTTTTCCTTCGAGAGGCAATGCAATCCGATGTAAGCCTAAACATTGAGAACCTGAAACATATAGCATACGATTAGACCACAAAGGGTTGTCATCATCATCCAAAACATAAAGTAGGGAAATGCCCTTTCACTGGGTCACTTTTCCAACCCCATGGAGAACTTGATCGCATCATCAACACGTTTGGCGGCTCTCCCAGTGGACGGTGACGATCCAACAGCAGTAGAGACCCGAAGGATCAAAGACCTCATCCAGACAGCCCTGGCTCAACAAGAGACTTATTCCTACAGCCGGGACATGATTCATTCAACTCCCCCGCCTTGGCTCACCCTGGCTCGTCCAAACAGGAGTCCGAGTTACAACAGGCACATGGAGTCAGAAGCTTTGTCAAGCAACGCCCAGCGCCGTAATCAGCCTGGTGGTTATAGCCCGGTGCAGGACCAATACGTCAGGAGGACGAACGGGCGGCTCAGCTAGCGGCTCAACAGACGGCTCATCAGGACTTTCCAGATTATCCGACGACTTCCGTTGAGGCGGGAGTGGCTACCAGAACCGTGGTGTTCCTTGTTTGGTGCTGGCTCTATGTAATGTACGTTTACCCAAGGACTTCAAGGGACCTCGTAAGGTGCCGAATTACACGGCCGACTTACATCCCGGAGCGTGGATCGAAAGTTATGAGATGGCCATGGAGCTGTTGGAGGTCAGCAATGCAACAATGGCTAAGTACTTCACCATGATGTTGGATGGAACGGCCCGGTCTTGGTTAAAGGGCTTGCCGCCCAATTCCATTAGTTCATGGGCAGAGCTAAAGGCCCGATTCATCCAGAACTTCAAAGACACTTGCAAGCAATCTATGTCGATTGTGGACTTGACAAATTGTAAGTAGGAGGAGGGTGAATCCACAACTCATTGGGTGCGCCGGGTCAAGGAGATAATACATTTGTCTGACAAGATGGATGCCGGCTCTGCAGTCCTCATGTTGGAGAAGAATTGCCGTTTTGAGCCGCTGAGACAGAAACTGGGGCGCCTTAAGCGTGATTGCAATGATATGGGTATGCTGATGGCAGTTTTAGTCAAATACACCGATTCTGATAGTACCAAGGATCCCGCGTCTGATGAGGAAAAGACAGGGAAGGGAAAGAAGAACAACAATGGAAAGGGTCAGCAGCATAACCCGATGAATCAAGGAGGCAATAAGCGTAAGGCGGAGGGTAACCCGGAGTTTGTGGCCAACGCCAATGCATAGGGTAATAATCAGAGACGTAAAGGAAAACCGCCCCCTCGATCGGGCGGGTCAGGCCCATCTCTTGAGCAACTAGTCAATGAGCCTTGCCCGAGACACGGCACCCGGGAATGACCCGCCACCCACTTATGGAAAGATTGTGCGATCATGAAGGCTTTCAAGAACTCCAACACGTTTGACGACAATCATGGGTCGGGCGGCGGCTCAGGCGCCGACGGCTTTCATGGCCCGGGCGGCGGCTCAGGCGCCGACGGCTTTCATGGCCCGGGCGGCGGTTCAAGTTCCGGCTTTCAGGGAAGTCAAGGCGGCTATAATCAACAGCAGTCTGGTCAAGGGGGACAACAGCAGCAGCAGTCGGGCTATCAAAGCCATCCGAAGCAGCTGAATAGTGGGCAATATCTTGTGTTCACCACTAGCTTATGCAAACGTGACCAGAAGGTTCATAAGACGGCCGTGAATTCTGTTGAGCCGGCGGTTCCCCATTATTTGAGGTGGTCAGAACAGCCCATTGTATGGAGCAGGGAAGATCACCCCCTCCGGGTTGATAACCCGGGTCAGTTAGCCCTGGTGGTAGCACGTCAGGTTGGTGGATATAAATTTACTAAGGTACTCATGGACGGAGGTAGCAGCATCAATATCCTCTATTATGAGACCTTTCGACGCATGGGGTTGACTGATAAGAATTTAAAGACGTCCAACACTGTTTTCCATGGAGTGGTGCCTGGTAAGTTGGCTTACCCAGTCGGCAAGATTGAACTGGAAGTGGCCTTTGGAGATGAGTATGATTCTAGGGCTGAGAAATTAACCTTTGAGGTGGTCAAAATCAAGAGTCCATATCATGCTCTGTTTGGGCGGCCGACTTATGCCAAGTTCATGGCACGACCGTGTTACTTTTATCTACAGCTTAAGATGCCGGGTCACAAGGGCACCATCACCGTGCATGGGAGTCGAAAGGTGGCCCTGGAATGCGAAGAAGGCGATGTGGCTTATGCTGAGTCTGTTTGTGCGGCAGAGGAGCTGAAGTTTTATCAAGATAATGTTGACCCGGCAGATATGACCTCCCTCAAATAGCCAACCACGGAACATGACCCAGCGACGAAGTTCAAGTCGGCTGCTGAAACCAAGCTTATTGATTTTACTCCAGGCGATTCATCTAAGCAGTTCACCATCAGTGCCAATTTGGATCCTAAATAGGAAAGCGCGCTCATCGAGTTCATCCTGAGAACTGGGACATCTTTGCATGGAAGCCTTCTGACATGCCGGGTGTACCAAGAGAACTCGCTGAGCACACTCTCAATATTGATCCTAAGTATAAGCCAGTCAGGCAGTTTCTTCAATGGTTCAACGAAGAGAGACGGAAAGCTATTAGAGAGGAGGTCGCCCGGCTCTTAGCGGCTGGGTTCATTGTTGAAGTTTCTCACCCGGAGTGGTTGGCTAACCTGGTGCTCGTCCTCAAGAAGAACGACACCTGGCAGATGTGTGTGGATTACATAGACTTAAATAAGGCTTGTCCGGCTGATCCCTTTGCTCTCCCCCGTATTGATCAAATCATTGATGCTACGACGGGTTGCGATCATTTGAGCTTTTTTGATGCTTACTCTGGTTATCATCAGATCAAGATGGCAGTTAAGGACCAGGAGAAGACGGCTTTCATCACCCCGTTTGGAGCCTTCTGCTATGTATGTATGCCATTTGGGCTCAAGAGTGCCCAGGCAACCAATCAGTGATGTGTACAGAACTGTCTCCATGATCAAATTGGGCGCAATGTTCACGCTTATGTGGATGACATCATGGTGAAGTCCAGAGAGAAGGAAACCTTGATATCTGATTTGAAAGAGACCTTTGATAACCTCCGGGTTTATAAGATGATGCTTAACTCGTCCAAGTGTGTATTTGGTGTACCTGCAGGTAAGCTTTTGGGTTTTCTGGTCTCAAACAAGGGCATTGAAGCTAATCTAGAGAAGATCAAGGCAATTACCTCTTTGGCTAAGCCGGCATGTATCAATGATGTTCAGCAACTAGCGGGTCGTGTTGCTGCTTTAAGCTGGTTCATAAGCCGGTTAGGTGAGAAGGCCTTACCGCTGTATCAGATGATGAAAAAGACGGACACTTTTGTCTGGAGTGATGCTGCTAACACTGCCTTTGAAGATTTAAAGAGACAGTTGTCTGAGCCGTCGGTCCTTGCGGCTCCCATTGATAGAGAGCCATTGCTATTATTTGTGGCTGCTAACTCACGAGCCGTCAGTGTTGCCATCATGGTGGAGCGCAAGGAGGCTGGCAAGGAGCATCCGGTTCAACGGCCGGTTTACTACATCAGTGAGGTGCTCATTGAGTCTAAACAAAGGTATCCACATTGGCAGAAACTTGTTTACGGAGTGTTCATGGCAAGCCGGAAGCTGAAGCAGTACTTCCAAGGTCATCCCATCACTGTGGTAAGTTCTGCCCCCTTGGGAGACATCATCCAGAATAGGGAGGCCACAGGACGAGTCGCCAAGTGGGCCATTGAGCTTGGGCCTCATGGTTTGAAGTACATGCCACGTACTGCTATTAAGTCTCAAGCCTTGGTGGACTTTATCAATGATTGGACAGAGTTACAGGCACCTGAGGAGAAGCCAGACAACACATATTGGACTATTCACTTTGATGGGTCTAGACAGTTAGAAGGCTCGAGGGCTGGAGTTGTTTTGACTTCCCCCCGAGGTGATAAATTTTGTTATGTGCTCCGGCTTATGTTCCCTTGTACTAACAATGCAGCTGAGTATGAGGCCTTACTCCATGGTCTCAGGATGGCCAAAGAGATGAATTTGAGCCGGGTAAGGTGCTTGGGTGACTCAGATCTCGTGGCTCAACAGGTGTCAGGCAAGTGGGACTCCAAGGATCCCCTTATGGCGGCTTACCGTCGTGAAGTTGATGCTATGGCTGGGTACTTCAAAGGTTATCAAGTGGAGCACATTGATCGAAGGAAGAATGAGGCGGCAGATGCTTTAAGCCGGCTGGGATCTCAGCGTAAGTTGGTGCTGCCTAACACCTTTCTTGATGTTTTGCATAATCCTTCTGTCAAGGTACCCACAGAGGAAGACCTAGCAGTGCCAGACCCGGAGGCACAGTTGGTAGCAGCTCTTCACGTTATCCCGGATTGGACAGTGCCATATCTGGCTTACATGACCTGGGGAGAGTTGCCTGAGGATGAGACCTTGGCGATACAAATAATCCGGCGGTCCAAATCCATGACAATTGTTAATGGTGAGTTACATCATCGCAGTGTCACTGGGGCGTTTCAACATTGTGTGTCGCCTGTGGAGGGACAGGAGATACTTCGTGAGATCCATGAAGGGGATTGTGGTCATCACGCCGGCTCAAAATCTCTTGTGGCCAAGGCTTTCCGTCATGGCTTCTATTGGCTGACGGCTCATGCTGATGCGGAGGATCTGGTCAGTAAATGTGACGGATGTCAGAAATTCTCATGACGAGCTCATGTGCCGGCTCAAGAATTGAGGATGATTCCAATTACTTGGCCGTTCGCAGTCTGGGGGATTGACATGGTTGGACCTTTCAAGAGGTCTAAAGATAAAAAGACACACCTCCTGGTAGCAGTGGATAAGTTCACAAAGTGGGTTGAGGCAGAGCCGGTCAGTAAGTGTGATGCAACCACGGCGGTTCAGTTTATAAAGAAGGTGATCTTTCGTTTTGGTTTTCCACACAGCATCATAACTGATAATGGTACTAATCTCTCCAAAGGTGCCATGGAAGA
This sequence comes from Triticum urartu, assembly GCF_003073215.2. Lineage (NCBI taxonomy): Eukaryota > Viridiplantae > Streptophyta > Magnoliopsida > Poales > Poaceae > Triticum > Triticum urartu. The sequence continues at coordinate 415,652,517 of NC_053023.1, forward strand.
GTTCTGTCAACGAGAACATATCCGGCTTGATGTTTCGGCTGTTGCTCATCCTCAATCCAATGGTCAAGCAGAAAGAGCAAATCAGGAGATTTTGAAGGGTATCAAACCCCGGCTCTTGGTCCCCTTACAGCGGACACCGGGTTGTTGGGTGGAGGAGCTACCCTCTGTGCTTTGGAGCATCAACACTATGCCTAACAAATCTACGGGTTACACACCTTTCTTCATGGTGTATGGAGCAGGGGCGGTCCTGCCAAGTGACATCCGACATGATTCACCTCGTGTGGCGGCTTATGTTGAGGCTGATAACGAAAAAGCTCGTCAGGATGCACTTGACTTGTTGGATGAGGAGCGAGACTTGGCAATAGCCCGCTCGGCGATTTACCAGCAAGACCTGCGCCGCTATCACAGCCGCCGGGTTAGAAGCAGAACCTTTCAGGAAGGCGACTTAGTGCTCCAGCTCATCCAGGATCAGTCTGATATGCACAAGCTATCCCCTCCTTGGGAAGGACCCTTTGTGGTCAGCAAGAATCTGAACAACGGGTCATACTACCTTATCGATGTTCGAGAGCACAAAGACTCACCTAAGTCCGAGGAGACCCGCCGGCCATGGAATATCGCTCATCTTCGGCCTTACTATACTTGAGCCGTTGGCTCTCAGGATGTATATATTTAGACGATGTATATATTATATAAAGCAATAAAGCAGGACCTCTGTCCTTTTCACCTTCAAAGATTTACATGTCTTCCTTATCAGGTGGTGGAAACAACCAACAGGGAGCGGATCATATCTGAATCCGGCTTTCCCTTTGGTCCGACTTATGATCATATCTGAATCCAGTCATGATCACTTGGGGGCTTCCTATTCAAACATAGGTCGTATTTGAACCAAAGAGAACATAGCTGTCGATACCCACTTGATCGGCATACTGCCAAACCCACTTGGGGGCTTCTTGATCATATTTGAATCATAGCTTAACCCCTTTGGGTTTGACGTGGATCGTATTTGAATCAGCATCATTAAAAAACTCTTATGGTCACTTGGGGGCTTCCTGTTCAAACATAGGTCTTATTCGAACCAAAGAGAACATAGCTGTCGATACCCACTTGATCGGCATCGCCAAAGCCACCGGGGGATATATGATTGTATCCGAATCTTAGCTTAACCCCTTTGGAACGGTTCACTGATCGTATTCGTATCAGAGGCCTTTAAATTCTGTTTATTATTCATCAGACTTTGTAAGTATTTGATTATCTTGAGACCTTCTTGAAAGCATTGTAAGATGTTTTTTGTTCTTCCAGCTTAATATTGGTCACCCCAGGTTGTTAAGTGCTAGGTGAACATTATATGTGCCAACTTTCAGGAATTAAAATTACCTTCATGGGTTGGGTTATATAAGCCGACGAAATTACCAAAAGGATCGCAGGTATGCTGTTGTGATTATGTTAACAGAGGTAATCATAAACCAACCTTTATGTGATGTTTTGGTTCACACTCCGGGTTATCAGTACCTTATGTGACCCCTGGTGTGATAAGTCGCCAAGGGAATTCTATTTGTGTTATATGCAGGATAAGGCAAACAATTTTTTGTTTAACATAAAGGAAATAGAAGATCAATATAAGCTGGAAGTGTATAGCGATGGCGGCTTAAGAAAGTATTGAGCGCCATAAACATGCGCGAAGGCATGGCAAAATTGAGAGGTTTTTCTACCCTATTACAAGACTCCCCGAGTATGAATAAATGAAGCATTGTTTTCACAAAGACATAAGTACACGACGCCTGGCGTTTTACTCCTTTGGCTGGCCTGAAGTTCCCAGGTTATCCTTTTCCGCTCCTCCGTCGGCTACCCTGTCCTAGAAGGTTGATGAGGCCCAGTCAATGCCACTCAAGGCTTCAAACTCAGCTTCATCATCTATTAAACCGGCTGGGTTGACTTCAGGGGCAAAGGTATGCTTACGAGTTGGAGGGACCAGGCTGACTTCATCATAGTGAGGTGTTGGAATTCTCCGGTTCTCACTGTCATAGCCCGGCTGATACTTGGTAAGGTCCGTATCATTCCCAATGAGGGTAGCCACAGGGCGTATGTCTTTAACACAGGCGGTGAAGTCTGTCTCATTGAATAAGGTGCCGTCTTCCTTCAAGCTGGGATACCCAAGAGCAATATCTGCCGGGTCTAGCTCTGGAAGCCACGCCTTGGCCCGGCTCAATGCGGCTATAGCTCCGGCTCTTGCAGATGCCCGTCTTAGTTCTTGGACCCGCTGAGGCAGAACAACAAGCCATTTTAGCACATCTTGCAGGAGATGGGGAGCATCGTTTGATAAAGCCACAACGGCCAAGGCATGTTGTGACACGGTGTAGAGTTGCTCCACCAAAGTATAAACCGCCTTCAGTTTGATCAACATGTTCTGCTTGAGGTTTGTGCTCCTGGGGCCTGCAGTCATAAACATAAGATAAACCGGAGATAACAACTGAAATAGTCATCAAAAGAAGGCTTGCAGCACTTAAAAGTGTATATAAAGTGACTTACCGAAGATTGATGAGACCATCTGAGATATCTGGCGCTTTAAGCCGGACAACTCGGCTGTTGCTTCGGCGAGCGATGCCTCTGCCGTTTCGGCCCGGGTCACCAGTGAAGCCTTCTCATCAGCCCAGGTTTTCTTATCCGTCTCAAGGTTTTTCTTCAACTTCTCTTGTTCAGAGACGCTGAATTCAAACTTGGAGTTGGCCTTTTGAGTTTCAAGTTCTTGAGCTGCCAGGCGGCTCTTTAGGTCAGCAATCTCCGACTCAAATTGACTTATGGTGGCCTGCATTGATGCCGGGTTATAGTCAGGATCATTGTAAAATAAGATTAAGTCCCAAGCACTTTACAAGCAAAGGTACTTGACACTTGGGGGCTAATGTATTCTGAAGAACTCTAATTTACTATGCCGGGTCATGAAAATTAAGTCCCAAGCACTTTGCAAGCAAAGATACTTGGCACTTGGGGGCTAATGTGTATCGCAAGTTCAAAGTATCATGCTACATTCGAGTTACATATCTTCTTTCTAAACCGAATAAGTAGTACTAGGCAGTTTTCTAAAGTCTACAACATATTTACTTATAAGCAATAGACTTGGGGGCTGGTACAGTAAGTATGGTTAAGGAAAAGTCATACCTCAGATTTTTGCTGTATTTGCTTCACCATGTCAATTTCCAGGTCACACCTGCTATGCACTTGACTGATGTAACCAGAGACGATCTCCCCAATACTCAAGTGAGTGTAGTCAGCAATATATAACTTGGCCTTTCGGCGCTCCAAAAGCTCCTCCTTGGCAGAGCATTTGGCAAGGACAGTGGGCTGACCCGGCTCAGCAAACCGAGTCTTCAGAATGTCGACTTCTGGATCAATGGTCTTGGCCGGGCTAGGAGCTTCCGGGTTATCAGAACCGTTGAGAGTTTCTTTAGCGGACGGATCAGAGTTTGGTGCTGGAATGTCATAAGCCGGTTCAGGCGGCGGCTGATGGGTAGAACTATCAGGGGCAGCCGTGCCAAGCTCTGGCTCAGTGACGACCGGCTCTTGGGACAGCTTAGTATTTTTTGCCCTCTTACTGGGCTTCACTTGTACACCGTGGACAAGGCAGAAGGATGAGTACAAAAGCATGAGTAAGGTAAAGCATAAAATAGACAAATTTACCTTACCCGGGGGCGGTTTTGAAAGCCGGCATGTTTGATTACATAGACTCGCCGGAGGAAGGAGAGGTATCCTGATAATTGGAGTCAGAGGAATTGAGAGGTTGACGAATTAAGCCCGCCAAAGGTAAAACAGAATGTAACTTGGAGGTAACCTCATTCCGACGCTTCCTGGTTACGTCCGGTAAGCCGTAGGAGAGCTCTGCATCCTTGCTGGTCCGGCTCTGCCTCCGGCTTTCAAATTGCTGTTGCTTCAAAAGAAATTGAGGATCTTGGTAAGCCAAAGGATGTGAAAATCTTACTTTCTGGGTCACTCTTCGTATTTTCTGACGCAGCAGAGGCTCGGAGTCGGAGGAGATTATAATTACCTCTTCCTCGACGGCTTGGCTGTTTCCCGTGTATTCCTGAAAGGACTTAATGTCAGTAAGGTGATGATAAAAGAGTCAAGTGAGTTAAAAGTTACCTCTTCGTCATCATCATCAGTATCATCAAGTTTCAACATGTCTGAAGCGCTTGGCTTCTTTTTCTTCAAAGTTACTGGTTTGGCGGCTTTTCTTTCGGCTCTCTTGGCCGCTCTGGCTTGTTTGGCCGCCTCATGGTCATACTTGACCTTCCAGAAGTTGTCATTGGCCTGTGAAAAATGATAAAGGGTTATGAGTAAAAGCAAAGTATAACACAGTAAAAGAGTATTTATTGAGGTTGATGACTCACTGCAGGGGCCGGGTTCTTCTTGCAAAAGGGAAGTAAGCCAAAGGCGTTACTAGTCACCATGCCCTCTTTCAACAAGGTCTGGGTCATAACTTCAACCATATCATCTGGTAAGTCATCAGAACTATCGCGCAGCGGGTCATCCTTCTCGCCATAGTAAGAGCACATTAAGCCGGGGCGGCGGCTTAACGGGATCACCCGCCAGGAGATCCAGACTCGCACCAAGTCAATGCCACTCAAGACATTGCCTAAGAGGGCTTTGATCTTCTTGATGGTAGGGGCAAGTGATAGACGTTCAATAGCGGTTAATTTATCCGGCAGCGGGTGATTGGATTCAAGGCACAAAGCACGGAAGCCGGGCAGAGGGTTCTCGTGAGCCAGAGAAGTGTCCTGGCAATAAAACCACGTCTGGTTCCAGTCCTTTGGGTGGCTGGGTAGTTCGGCATAAGGAAAAAGGCAATCTCTCCGCCTCTGAATTGAGATGCCGCCGAGTTCCAGACTGGGCCCGTTGGCACGTTCATTCTGCCGGTTTAAATAGAACAACTCTCTGAACAAAAGTAGATTGGGCTCTTCTCCAAGGTACACTTCACAGAAAACTTGGAAGTTGCAAATATTTGACACAGAGTTGGGTCCAATGTCTTGAGGTCTGAGGTCAAAGAAATGTAAAACATCCCTAAAGAATTTTGAACCGGGTGGAGCAAGTCCCCGGCTCATATGATCCGTAAAAACAATCACCTCCCCTTCTTTGGGTTGAGGTTTCTCCTCAGACGGGTCAGGAGCACGATAAGACATAACTTCCTTCTTGGGTAGGTGGCCAGACTTCATAAATTCAGACAGTCTGCTTTCTGTGAAAATGGACGGGACCCAGTTGCAGGTCACAGGAGCCTTGGGAGCCTTAGGTGCCATGGCGTAAGTGGAGGCCTATGACAAAGAAAAAATTTCCGGTTTAACTCATAACCCGGAGGAGAGCATTATTAATTTATTCAAGGTGGCGGCTTAAGAAGGGGCCTAATGACATACGGGTAACTATGCAGTGGTATTTAAACCGCTACAGGTTTCAGAAACAGTTAAAATTATTTAAAGTCGTCAGAAGTAGGCAAGACCGATGATCGGGTTGTCTTAAGCCGGCCATATGGACTACCGTGGTTAAACAGATTCAACAGAGGCAGTTTTTTTTGGCTAAGTATGGAACAAACAGGTTTCACAAGCTGCGGCTATTATTTTAGGATCAAACGGTCATTATGAAAAGAAAAATTTCTAGACCTAAGACCAGTGCAAAGGAATTCATACACTCGAAAGAAGCCTCTGAACAAAAGAAAAGAGATTTGTTTGCATTCAAGATAAGCGTGAAACAATCACCGCGGCAGTTCTATGCTATTCAACGATCTGAACAGGGCATCGGAGGTGAAGTACATCAAGGGTTCGCCGCGGGCGGCGATGAACACCGACGAGCTCGATGAACACTATAATGCAGATCTAAGATAGAAGGAAAAAGGGACTTACAGATGCGGGGCTGCAGCAGAGTTCGTCGCATTTCTCTGGTCAGATTCAGGTCGATGCAGCGGCCTGAGTTGGTGAAGACAAGGAGCTCGACGGCGGCGGTGGCGGTGGAGCTCGAGTGGCAGAGAGACAGCGAGAGGAAGAGGATGACTGAAAGGGGGGAGAATGGAAGACCTAGGTTGTGCCTATTTATAAGGGAAGACCGACTAAGACGGCGCAAGAAACGAGGAGACCAAAACATCATTATCCAGCGGCCCTGACGCCTCGGTTTTTGGGACGGTCAGTAAAGGCAAAGATCCGTTGAGGATATGGTGGAGTAAAATATGAATTTAATTGAAGATGACATCACGACGGGTTAACGCGGATCCAAAAGATGACGTCATGATGGGTTAAACCCTTTGCACAGACAAAAGACCGAAGGCTTATTTCTTAAGGTATTTTAAGATTGACATGAACTGGTTCAAATCAATCTGGGGCCTAATGTTGGGGATATAACTACTTGTGTAAGCCGCCATAAGGGGCCGGGTTACGCAAGAGGGATTCATCTGAAGAAGCCCAAGACCAAGCATGAAGATGGCGGTTCAATATAGGGTCTAAAGCCCACTGGCGACTTAAGGCCCATGGTAGTAAACCGCCATAATGGCATGACTTGTATCGTAAGGTAGACTTAACTATTCACCGAGTCGGACACTGTTTATGAGCCGGCCGGGACTCTGTAGACCGCAGGGCGTCAACCCGTGTATATAAGGGGACAACCCGCTGGCGGCTTAGGGCAAGAAACAACTTATCGAGAACCGGGCATAGCGTATCTCGCTCCCCGGTCATCGAAACCTTATCAATACCAAACCAACTAGACGTAGGCCTTTCTTCACCGTAAGGGGCTGAACTAGTATAACTCTCTCGTGTCCTTTGTCCCGATTAACCCCTTTAAGCTTCCCAGTTGCGATGGCTCCACGACTAAGTCCTTGCAAGAGGACATCTTCCGACACTTTGTGTGCTACCAAACGTCACAACGTAACTAGGTGATTATAAAGGTGCTCTACAAGTGTCTCCGATGGTACTTGTTGAGTTGGCATAGATCGATATTAGGATTTTTCACTTTGATTGTCGGAGAGGTATCTCTGGGCCCTCTCGGTAATGCACATCACTATAAGCCTTGCAAGCTATGCAACTAATGAGTTAGTTGCGGGATGATACATTGCAGAACGAGTAAAGAGACTTGCCGGTAACAAGATTGAGCTAGGTATTGAGATACCGACGATCAAATCTTGGGCAAGTAACATACCGATGACAAAGGGAACAACGTATGTTGTTATGCGGTTTGACCGATAAAGATCTTTGTAGAATATGTAGGGGCCAATATGGGCATCCAGGTTCCGCTATTGGTTATTGACCAGAGAAATGTCTCGGTCATGTCTACATAGTTATCGAACCCGTAGGGTCCGCACACTTAACGTTCGTTGATGATATAGTATTTATGAGTTATGTATGTTGGTAACCGAATGTTGTTCGGAGTTCCGGATAAGATCACGGACATGACGAGGAACTCCGGAATGTTCCGGAGATAAAGATTGATATATGGGATAATAGTGTTTGGTCTCCGAAAGGGTTCCAGAATTCACCGGAAGGGGTTCCGGATGTTTCCCGAAATGTTTGGGTACGAGAACACTTTATTTGGGCCAAAGGGGAAAGCCCATAAGGTTTTTGGAAAGTGCAAAAGGAAATTCTGCGAAGTCCAGGGGCCAGACGCCGGGAACCCTGGCGTCTGGCCCTGGAGTCTGAGAAGGACTCTTGCCTTTCGGGTGAAACCAACTTTGTGGAGGCTTTTACTCCAAGTTTCGACCCCAAGGCTCAGCATATAAATATATGGGTAGGGCTAGCACCCAAGACACATCAAGAAACACCAAGCCGTGTGCCGGCAACGCCGTCCCCTCTAGTTTATCCTCTGTCATAGTTTTCGTAGAGCTTAGGTGAAGCCCTGTGGAGATTGTTCTTCACCAACACCGTCACCATGCCGTCGTGCTGCCGGAACTCATGTACTACTTCGCCCCTCTTGCTGGATCAAGAAGGCGAGGATGCCATCGAGCTGGACGTGTGCTGAATGCAGAGGTGCCGTATGTTCGGTGCTTGATCGGGACAGATCGTGAAGGTGTACGACTACATCAACCACGTTGATAAACGCTTCCGCTTACGGTCTACGAGGGTACGTAGACAACACTCTCCCCTCTCGTTGCTATGCATCACCATGTTCTTGCGTGTGCGTAGGAATTTTTTTGAAATTACTACGTTCCCCAACATTTGTAACAGGTGATCTGCTTACCATGTCATAATCTTGCAGTTTTTCTTCTTCTTCTTCTTCTACATTGAAAAATGTTCTAAGCGTGGCAAGTAGTGTTTTTTTATGATGTGTTTGATCATTATTTTTGTAGCACATTGTATCTTCTTCGTCGGCTGCCTTTATTGAGTGCTGCTTGTTTTGTCATACATACACAAAGGGAATTTATCAGTTCACTCATACGTGAAGTTTATCTATTTATAAACTGATATTTATCATTTTAAATGTGATCCTTTGCCGTGATCTTTACTTATAGTGTTGCTTAATGATATAATCTTTCTCCCTGTGCCATTGAGTTGATTTCTCGTGATCGTTGGCATGGGCTCGATGGCTTCGCTGCTCACTGGGTTACCGATTTTGAAGCTTTCAGCGACATGACCTAGATTGACATCTAACCTATTTGCTGTAATGAAAAGCCGCTCTCTGCATAGTATATATAGAAAAATATCTTAAATTACACGGAATACAGGTAAAATCATTGTATGTAAGAACGTGTTATGTGTTAGTTACACGAACTTACCTTTCTTTCTTTGTCCATGGCTTGCATACAGCGTTGTACATGTCTTCGATGGATTTGTTTACGAAATCACGATGTTTGCCCCCTTTCTCCTTTGTGCTTGGGATGATTTTTATTTTAATCTAAATAATTTCAAGTCAGAAGATAGCAACTAAGTTTCCTTTTTCTTGCATGTTTCGCTGCTAGAAGATATGCCTTGTCCAGTGATACGTCCATTTTGCATCATGTTTTCCTACTATTATTTATGATGTTTTTATGCATAATAATGCTTTTTGGAGTAATTCTAATGCCTTTTCTCTCATAATATTGAAGGTACACACAAAGAGGGAGAATTCCGGCAGCTGGAAATCTGGACATGGAAAAGCTACGTCAGGCTACCTATTCTGCACAACTCCAAACAAGCTGAAACTTTACAGGGATTTTTTTTGAAATATGAAGAATATTGGAGCCAATAAGTACCAGAGGGGGCCCACCAGGTGAGCATAACCCACCTGGGCGCGCCAAGGAGCCCAGGCGCGCCCTGGTGAGTTGTGCTCACCCAGACCCACCTCCGGTGCCCATCTTCTGGTATATAAGTAATTTTGACCTAGAAAAAAAATAAGAAGAGGACTTTCGGGATGGAGAGCCGCCGTCTCAAGGCGGAACTTGGGTAGGAGCACTTTTGCCCTCCGGTGGAGCGATTCCGTCGGGGGAACTTCCCTCCCGGAGGGGGAAATCATCATCATCATCATCACCAATAACTCTCCCATCTTGGTGAGGGCAATCTCCATCAACATCTTCAACAACACCATCTCATCTCAAACCCTAGTTCATCTCTTGTGTTCAATCTTGTTACCGGAACTATAGATTGCTGCTTGTGGGTGACTAGTAGTGTTGATTACATCTTGTAGTTCATTACTATATGATTTATTTGGTGGAATATTATATGTTCAGATCCAATATGCTATTTAATACCCCTCTAATATTGAACATGATTATCATTTGTGAGTAGTTACTTTTGTTCTTGAGGTCACGGGAGAAATCATGTTGCAAGTAATCATGTGAACTTGATGTGTGTTCGATATTTTGATAGTACGTATGTTGTGATTCCCTTAGTGGTGTCATGTGAATGTCGACTACATGACACTTCACCTTGTTTGGGTCTAAGGGAATGCATTGTGGAGTAGTTATTAGATGGTGGGTTGCGAGAGTGACAGAAGCTTAAACCCTAGTTTATGCGCTATTCCGTAAGGGACCGATTGGATCCAAAAGTTTAATGCTATGGTTAGAATTTATTCTTAATACTTTTCTCGTAGTTGCGGATGCTTGCGAGGGGGTTAATCATAAGTAGGAGGTTTTTTCAAGTAAGAACAACACCTAATCACCGGTCTACCCACATATCAAATTATCAAAGTAGCGAACACGAATCGAACCAACATGATGAAAGTGACTAGATGAAATTCCCGTGTACCCTCAAGAACACTTTGCTTACTATAAGAGACTGTTTTGGCCTGTCCTTTGCCTCAAAAGGATTGGGCTATCTTGCTGCACTTTTGTTACTACTATCATTACTTGCTCGTTAAAAATTATCTGGCTATCAAACTACTCTGTTACTTACAATTTCAGCACTTGCAAACATTACCTTGCTAAAAACCACTTGTCATTTCATTCTGCTCCTCGTTGGGTTTGACACTCTTACTTATCGAAAAGAGTTACAATTGATCCCACATAATTGTGGGTCATCATCCAGTGTTGTTGCTTTCTTGTTCTCCTTCTGCTTCTGGCTGCATGTGATGTTGTCCTTTTTGTATTGTACATTCGAAGCTGGATTCATCAGTACCCTTTTGTCCAGTTTCTGCTGCATCCTCGTTTGAGTCGTCCATGCTTTTCTTAGCGTGATGTTTTTGCTTGTCAAGCATCGTGTCTTGCTAGTGGTCTTTTCCATCCTTTTTTCAGTCTCGCCCTGGTTGGCAGTAACCTCTTTGCCAGGAGAATCACCGTCGTATGATGGTGTAGGGTTTTCTTGGATAGTGTCTGATTCTTTCTCTGAAATATCATACCCATGTTTGTGCAGAACACTCTGAGTGTCTGCTTCATTAATTGTATCTGCATGGTTGCCTTTTTTAGGTTTCTGCGTTATCATGGAAAAAGCGTTAAATAATTTACTTTCCTACTTTATTTTAATTATAGAAAATGTGGCAGGAAAATTGTGAAACGTCTGGTGCATGTTTTGAACTATGTGATTGTGAAGAGGCATTCTTTTATTGAGATTCAGCTACTATTTTATAGAAACATTTTATGCGACTTCACCTCTTTAGTCGTTGTTGCTGATGTTGACTATTCGGCCTGTTCTTTGTTGAGTGGAGGTTTTTGGGCATCCTCTTGTTCTTTCTTTTGGCGTTCATCGCCACTATCCTCGTTTTTGTCTTGAAGCTGTTCAAACATAGAGGTGGCTAAGTGTGAGTGCATTTGCGTTTTCACAGAGCTATTTTATATTTTCATAGAATCAACTTATCTAATTTTACCTTTTCAGTCGTTGTCGCTGTCGCCGTCTCTGCTACGTGTTGTTTGGTGAGTGAATATTTTAGGGCTTGGTCTTATGTGGCCTTGATGTCTACCATTTGAAGAACATGTTGCCCTTTTTCATTGGCGTCCTCTTGCTCATTGGCCTCCTCTGGCTGTAACAAGGAAATAGTGAAATATCAAGTGCGTATTTTTGAACTATGTGATTGTGAAGAGGTATTTTTTATTGAGAATTGTGGCGGTGTTCGTGGAAGTTAAGCTACAATTTTGTAGAAACACTTTATGCAACTTCACCTCTTTATTCGTTGTTGCTGGTGTTGAGTGTTCATCCTGTTCTTTGTTGAGTGGAGGTTTTTGGGTCTCCTCTTGTTGTTTGTTTTGCTGTTCTTCGCCACTGTCCTCGTTTTTCTCTTGCAGCTGCTCAAACATAGAGGTGGCTAAGTGTGAGTGCATTTGAGTGAACATAGAGGTGGTAAGTGGGAGTGCATTTGAGTGTGCGGAGCTATTTTAGAATTTCATAGCAGCAGGTTATGAAATTTACCTCTTGAGTTGTTGTCTCTGTTGCCGTCTCTGCTACCTGTTGTTCGGTGAGTGAATATTTCCCTGCTTGGTCTTCGGTGGCATTGCTGTCTACCATTTTAAGAACATGTTCACATTGTTCATTGGCCTCCTCTTGTTGTGTTTGATGGCCTTGATTGTTGGTGCTCTCCCGAGCTTCTTGCGCATGTTCCAATGCAAAAAGTAATTAAAAGGGTGCAGTTGCAGTTATCTTTTAATATGTTATAAGGATAGGATTTGTAGGACCCCTTTCTGTGCAGTGGCAGGACTGTCTACTCCTGGAAATATGGCTTCACCTTCTTTCGTGTTGTCCTCTGCTACCTCTTGAGCATGTGCTGATTTTCCCTTGAAGAGGAAAGGGTGATGCAGCAAAGTAGCGTAAGTATTTCCCTCAGTTTTTGAGAACCAAGGTATCAATCCAGTAGGAGACTACACAAAAATCACCTAGTACCTGCACAAACAATCAAGAACCTTGCAACCAACGCGATAAAGGGGTTGTCAATCCCTTCACAACCACTTGCAAAAGTGAGATCTAATAAAGATAATAAGCTATTTTTTTGGTATTTTTATTGTATAGATTGGAAAATAAAGATTGCAAAATAAATAGTGAACTGGAATTATAGATCGGAAACTTATATAATGTAAAGTAGACCCGGGGGCCATAGGTTTCACTAGTGGCTTCTCTCAAGATAGCATATATTATGGTGGGTGAACAAATTACCGCCGAGCAATTGATAGAAAAGCGCATAGTTATGAGAATATCTAGGCACGATCATGAACATAGGCATCACGTCCGTGTCAAGTAGACCGAAATGATTCTGCATCTACTACTATTACTCCACACATCGACCACTATCCAGCATGCATCTAGAGTATTAAGTTCATAAGAACAGAGTAACGCATTAGGCAAGATGACATGATGTAGAGGGATAAACTCAAGCAATACGATATAAACCCCATCTTTTTATCCTCGATGGAAACAATACAATACATGTCAGTTCCCTTTCTGTCACTGGGATCGAGCACCGCAAGATTGAACCCAAAGCTAAGCACTTCTCCCATTGCAAGAAAGATCAATCTAGTAGGCCAAACTAAACCGATAATTCGAAGAGACTTGCAAAGATATCAAATCATGCATATAAGAATTCAGAGAAGAATCGAATATTGTTCATAGATAATCTTGATCATAAACCCACATTTCATTGGATCTCGGCAAACACACCGCAAAAAGTATTACATCGAATAGATCTCCAAGAATATCGAGGAGAACTTTGTATTGAGAACCAAAGAGAGAGAAGAAGCCATCTAGCTAATAACTATGGCCCCGAAGGTCTGTGGTAAACTACTCACACATCATCGGAGAGGCTATGGTGTTGATGTAGAAGCCCTCCGTGATCGAATCCCCCTCCGGCAGATCATCGGAAAAGGCCCCAAGATGGGATCTCACGGGTACAGAAGGTTGCGGCGGTGGAAAAGTGGTTTCGTGGCTCCCTACGATGTTTTCAGGGTATAAGAGTATATATAGGCGAAAGAAGTAGGTCGGTGGAGCTACGAGGGGCCCACGAGGGTGGGGGGGGGGCGCCTACCCCCCTAGGCGCGCCCTCCTACGTCGTGGCCGCCTTGTTGCGTCTCTGACTTCCACTCCAAGTCTCCTGGATTGCGTTTGTTCCAAGAAAGATCCTTGTGAAGGTTTCGTTCCGTTTGGATTCCGTTTGATATTCCTTGTCTGCGAAACACTGAAATAGGAAAAAAAACAACAATTTGAAGTGGGCCTTCGGTTAATAGGTTAGTCCCAAAAATAATATAAAATAGTATATTAAAAGCCATTAAACATCCAAAACAAATAATATAATAGCATGGAACAATAAAAAATTATAGATACGTTGGAGACGTATCAGGCATTCCCAGGCTTAATTCCTGCTCGTCGTCGACTAGGTAAATGATAAAAACAGATTTTTTGATGTGGAATGCTACCTAGCATAATTTTCAATGTAATTCTCTTTATTGTGGCATGAATGTTTAGATCCAAAATATTCTAGACAAAAGTTTAATATTGACATAAAAATAATAATACTTCAAGCATGCTAAGAAAGCAATTATGTCTTATCAAAATAACATAGCCAAAGAAAGCTTATCCCTACAAAATCATATAGTTTGGCCATGCTTCATTTTCATCACACAAAATGCCCCCATCATGCACAACCCTGATGACAAGCCAAGCAATTGTTTCATACTTAGCCTTTTGAAACTCTTTCAACTTTCACACAATATATGAGCGCGAGCCATGGACATAGCACTATGGGTGGAATAGAATATGATGATGGAGGTTGTCTGAGAAGACAAAAAAGGAGAAAGTCTCACATTGACGTGGCTAATCAACGGGCTATGGAGATGCCCATCAATTGATGTCAATGCAAGGAGTAGGGATTGCCATGCAACGGATGCAATAGAGCTATAAATATATGAAAGCTCATCAAAAGAAACTAAGTGGGTGTGCATCCAACTTGCTTGCTCACGAAGACCTAGGGCATTTTGAGGAAGTCCATCATTGGAATATACAAAGCCAAGTTCTATAATGAAAAATTCCCACTAGTATATGAAAGTGAAAAAAAAGAGACTCTCTATCATGAAGATCATGGTGCTACTTTGAAGCACAAGTGTGGAAAAAGGATAGTAACATTGCCCCTTCTCTCTTTTTCTCTCATTTTTTATTTGGGCCTTCTCTTTTTTTATGGCCTCTTTTTTTATTTGGGCTTCTTTGGCCTCTTTTTTTCGTCCGGAGTCTCATCTCGACTTGTGGGGGAATCATAGTCTCCATCATCCTTTCCTCACATGGGACAATGCTGTAACAATGAAAATCATCACACTTTTATTTACTTACAAGTTACAACTCAAGAATTACAACTCGATACTTAGAACAAAATATGACTCTATGTGAATGCCTCCGGCGGTGTACCGGGATGTGCAATGAATCAAGAGTGACATGTATGAAAGAATTATGAAGGGTGGCCTTGCCACAAATACTATGTCAACTACATGATCATGCAAAGCAATATGACAATGATGGAGCGTGTCATAATAAACGGAACGGTGGAAAGTTGCATGGCAATATATCTCGGAATGGCTATGGAAATGCCATAATAGGTAGGTATGGTGGCTGTTTTGAGGAAGATATAATGAGGTTTATGTGTGATAGAGCGTATCATATCACGGGGTTTGGATGCACCAGCGAAGTTTGTACCAACTCTCGAGGTGAGAAAGGGTAATGCACGGTACCGAAGAGGCTAGCAACGATGGAAGGGTGAGAGTGCGTATAATCCATGGACTCAACATTAGTCATAAAGAACTCACATATTGCAAAAATCTACAAGTCATAAAAACCAAGCACTACGCGCATGCTCCTAGGGGGATACATTGGTAGGAAAAGGCCATCGCTCGTCCCTGACCGCCACTCATAAGGAAAGCAATCAAAGAACACCTCATGCTTCAAATTTGTCACACAACGTTTACCATACATGCATGCTACGGGACTTGCAAACCGTAACACAAGTATTTATCAATTCCACAATTACTCAACTAGCACGACTCTAATATTACCATCTTTATATCTCAAAACAACTATCAAGTATCAAACTTCTCATAGTACTTAATGCACTCTATATGAAAGTTTTTATTATACCCATCTTGGATGCCTATCATATTAGGACTAATTTTATAGCCAAAGCAAATTACCATGCTGTTCTAAAATACTCTCAAAATAATATAAGTGAAGCATGAGAGATCAATAATTTCTGTAAAATAAAACCACCACCGTGCTCTAAAAAGGTATAAGTGAAGCACTAGAGCAAAATTATCTATCTCAAAAGATATAAGTGAAGCACATAGAGTATTCTAATAAATTCCAATTTATGTGTGTCTCTCCAAAAGGTGTGTACATAAAGGATGATTGTGGTAATCTAAAAAGAAAAGACTCAAGTCATACAAGACGCTCCAAGCAAAACACATATCATGTGGTGAATAAAAATATAGCCTCAAGTAAAGTTACCGATAAACGAAGACGAAAGAGGGGATGCCTTCCGGGGCATCCCCAAGCTTAGGCTTTTGGTTGTCCTTGAATTTTACCTTGGGGTGCCTTGGGAATCCCCAAGCTTAGTCTCTTGCCACTCCTCATTCCAAAATCCATCAAATCTTTACCCAAAAACTTGAAAACTTCACAACACAAAACTTAAACAGAAAATCTCATGAGCTCCATTAGTGTAAGAAAACAAACCACCACTTTAAGGTAATGTAATGAACTCATTCTTTATTTATATTGGTGTCAAACCTACTGTATTCCAACTTCTCTATGGTTCATACCCCCCGATACTAGCCATAGATTCACCAAAATAAGAAAACAACATACGAAAAACCGAATCTGTCAAAAACAGAACAGTCTGTAGTAATCTGTATCATACGTATACTTATAGAACTCCAAAAATTCTGAAATAAACTGGTGGACGTGAGGAATTTATCTGTTGATCATATTCAATAAGAATCAACCTAAAATCACTCTCCAGTAAAACATGGCAGCTAATCTCGTGAGCGCTAAAGTTTCTGTTTTTACAGCAAGATCACAAAGACCTCAACCAAGTCTTCCCAAAGGTTCTACTTGGCACAAACACTAATTAAAACATAAAACCACATCTAAACATAGGATAGATGAATTATTTATTACTAAACAGGAACAAAAAGCAAGGAACAAAAACAAAATTGGGTTGCCTCCCGACAAGCGCCATCGTTTAACGCCCCTAGCTAGGCATAAAACAAGAATAGATCTAGGTATTGTCATCTTTGGTATGCAATCCATAAGTGGCTCTCATAATATATTCATAAGGTAATTTAATTTTCTTCCCAGGAAAGTGTTCCATGCCTTTCCTTAATGGAAATTGGAATATAATATTTCCTTCTTTCATATCAATAATTGCACCAATCGTTCTAAGGAAAGGTTTACCAAGAATAATAGGACATGTAGGATTGCAATCTATATCAAGAAAAATGAAATCTATGGGCACATAATTCCTATTTTCAACAATAAGAACATCATCAATCCTTCCCATAGGTTTCTTAATGGTGGAATCCGCAAGATGCAAATATAAATAACAATCATCATATTCACGGAAACCTAACACATCACACAAAGTTTTTGGAATCATGGAAACACTAGCACCCAAATCACATAAGGCATAGCATTCATGATCTTTAATCTTAATTTTAATAGTAGGTTCCCACTCATCATAAAGTTTTCTAGGGATAGAAACTTCTAATTCAAGTTTTTCTTCATAAGATTGCATTGAAGCATCAATGATATGTTTAGTAAAATCTTTGTTTTGATCATACGCATGAGGAGAATTTAACACGGATTGCAAAAAGGAAATACAATATATCAAAGAACAATTATCATAATTAAATTCCTTGAAATTCAAAATAGTGGGTTCATTGCTATGTAAAGTTTTGACCTCTTCAATCCCACTTTTACCAATTTTTGCATCAAGATCTAAAAACTCCGAATCACAGGGACGCCTTTTAACTAAAGTTGACTCATCTCCAGTCCCATCTTTATCAAGATTCATATTGGAAAACAAAGATTTAATAGAAGACACATCAATCACTTTTAGATCTTCATCATTATTATCATGAAAACTAGAAGAACATGCTTTCACAAAGCAATCTTTTTTAGCACGCATCCTAGAGGTTCTTTCTTTGCACTCATCAATGGAAATTCTCATGGATTTGAGGGACTCATTGATATCATGCTTAGTTGGAATAGATCTAAATTTCAAAGAATCAACATGAAGAGAAATTCTATCCACATTCCTAGCCAACTCATCAATCTTAGGCAATTTTTCTTCAAGCAAAGCATTGAAATTCTTTTGCGAATTCATAAATTCTTTAACACTAGTCTCAAAATCAGAGGGCATATTATTAAAATTTCCATAAGAGTTGTTGTAGGAATTACCATAATTATTAGAGGAATTACTAGGGAACGACCTAGAATTAAAGTTACTCTATACGCGTTGTTACCAAAATTGTTCCTACCAACAAAATTCACATCCGTAGATTCATTATTATTCTCAATCAAAGTGGACACAGGCATATCATTAAGATCATAAGAAACACTCTTATTAGCAAACAATTTCATAAGTTCATCTATCTTTCCACTCAAAACATTAATCTCTTCAATCGCATGAACCTTTTTACTAGTAGATCATTCGGTGTGCCATTGGTAATAATTAACCACAATATTACCTAGGAGTTTAGTAGCTTCTCCTAAAGTGATTTCCATAAAAGTGCCTCCCGCGGACGAATCTAAAAGATTTCGAGAAGCAAAATTCAATCAGGCATAAATTTTTTGTATAACCATCCATAAATTCAAACCATGTGCAGGGCAATTACGTATCATTAATTTCATCCTCTCCCAAGCTTGTGCAGCATGCTCATGTTCAAGTTTCTTAAAATTCATAATATCGTTTCTAAGAGAGATGATCTTAGTGGGAGGAAAATACTTAGAGATAAAAGCATCTTTGCACTTATTCCATGAATCAATACTATTTTTAGGCAAAGAAGAGAACCAAGTTTTAGCACGATCTCTAAGCGAAAATGGAAATAGCTTCAATTTATCAATATCATTAACCACATCTTTCTTCTTTGGCATATCGCACAAATCAACAAAGTTGTTTAGATGGGTAGTGGCATCTTCACTAGGAAGGCTAGAGAATTGATCTTTCATGACAAGATTCAATGAAGCAGCATTAATTTCACAAGATTCAGCATCGGTAATAGGAGCAATCGGAGTGCTAATAAAATCATTGTTGTTGGTATTGGAAAAGTCACATAATTTAGTATTGTCTTGAGCCATCGTGACAAACAATCAATCCAACACACAAGCACAGAAGAAGCAAGCAAAAAGAGACGAACGGAAAAAGGGCGAATAAAACGACAATGGTGAAGTGGGGGAGAGGAAAACGAGAGGCAAATGCCAAATAATGTAATGCGAGGGATACGAGTTTGTGATGGGTACTTGGTATGTCTTGACTTGATCATAGATCTCCCCGGCAATGGCGCCAGAAATCCTTCTTGCTACCTCTTGAGCATGCGTTGGTTTTCCCTTGAAGAGGAAAGGGTGATGCAGCAAAGTAGCGTAAGTATTTCCCTCAGTTTTTGAGAACCAAGGTATCAATCCAGTAGGAGACTACACAAAAATCACCTAGTACCTGCACAAACAATCAAGAACCTTGCAACCAACGCGATAAAGGGGTTGTCAATCCCTTCACAACCACTTGCAAAAGTGAGATCTGATAAAGATAATAAGCTATTTTTTTGGTATTTTTGTTGTATAGATTGGAAAATAAAGATTGCAAAATAAATAGTAAACTAGAATTATAGATCGGAAACTTATATAATGTAAAGTAGACCCGGGGGCCATAGGTTTCACTAGTGGCTTCTCTCAAGATAGCATATATTACGGTGGGTGAACAAATTATTGCCGAGCAATTGATAGAAAAGCGCATAGTTATGAGAATATCTAGGCATGATCATGAACATGGGCATCACGTCTGTGTCAAGTAGACGGAAACGATTCTGCATGTACTACTATTACTCCACACATCGACCGCTATCCAGCATGCATCTAGAGTATTAAGTTCATAAGAACAGAGTAACACATTAGACAAGATGACATGATGTAGAGCGATAAACTCAAGCAATATGATATAAAACCCATCTTTTTATCCTCGATGGCAACAATACAATACGTGTCAGTTCCCTTTCTGTCACTGGGACCGAGCACCGCAAGATTGAACCCAAAGTTAAGCACTTCTCCCATTGGAAGAAAGATCAATCTAGTAGTCCAAACTAAACTGATAATTCGAAGAGACTTGCAAAGATATCAAATCATGCATATAAGAATTCAGAGAAGAATCGAATATTGTTCATAGATAATCTTGATCATAAACCCACATTTCATTGGATCTCGGCAAACACACCGCAAAAAGTATTACATCGAATAGATCTCCAAGAATATCGAGGAGAACTTTGTATTGAGAACCAAAGAGAGAAGAAGCCATCTAGCTAATAACTATGGACCCGATGGTCTGTGGTAAACTACTCACACATCATCGGAGAGGCTATGGTGTTGATGTAGAAGCCCTCCGTGATTGAATCCCCCTCCGGCAGATCATCGGAAAAGGCCCCAAGATGGGATCTCACGGGTACAAAAGGTTGCAGCGGTGGAAAAGTGGTTTTGTGGCTCCCTCCGATGTTTTCAGGGTATAAGAGTATATATAGGCAAAAGAAGTAGGTCGGTGGAGCTACGAGGGGCCCACGAGGGTGGAGGGCGCGCCTATCCCCCTGGGCGTGCCCTCCTGCCTCGTGGCTGCCTCGTTGCGTCTCTGACTTCCACTCCAAGTCTCCTGGATTGCGTTTGTTCCAAGAAAGATCCTCGTGAAGGTTTCGTTTCGTTTGGATTCCGTTTGATATTCGTTTTCTGCGAAACACTAAAATAGGAAAAAAACATTAATTTGCACTGGCCCTTTGGTTAATAGGTTAGTCCCAAAAATAATATAAAAGTATATTAAAGCCCATTAAAGATCCAAAACAGATAATAAAATAGCATGGAACAATCAAAATTATAGATACGTTGGAGACGTATCATCCTCTTGTTCTTCGTGTTGGATATCAATGCCAGTGTTTTCGTTTGTTCCTTTTTCCTGTTTAATAAATAATGAAATTATAGATTGAACTTTATTTGTGTCTGTGTAACAATTTTTTTATGTTATAGAAACAGACTATGTAACTTCACCTCTTCAGCCATTGTTGTCTGAACTTCTCTGTGTTTTTGGGCCTCCTCTGGTTGTGCTCCTTGTTGATCTTTGAGATTAACATTCTCGTTTGTTTCCCGCATCTGTTTAGAAAAAAATGGTGATTCATTCCTTACAATTCTTGTAGTATATCCCTTATAATTCTTGTATTATAGTGGCAGGGTGTAGTAGGTAGTTCAGACATCATAAATATTTTGAAAAGGGTTGTTGTTGTTGTTGTTGAATTTCATCTTTGTGGTGGTGATTGGCATATTCGTGTCTGCGTCGACTGTTTCTTTCTCAGATATAATAGTCTTGAGTTTTTCATCGAGTGGGATGTCTGGGGCTTTCTCCTCTGTATTTTTCATGGTCATCTGCAATGTTGTGGCACTGGAAATCTCTCATACACAAACTTCGCGTTCGGTGATGCTTTCATACGTTTGAGGTTCATCATGGGATTCAGCTTCAACCGTGGTCGCCTCTTGCTCTTGCAGTTCTTGTGAAACCTGGAGATCAAACAATATGAGTTTGTAGTGCATTTTCTCCCTGCCTTTATGAGTTCCGGTGTGGGGCGTAGTGGGCTGTGGAAGTTTACCTCCTCTTTGTTGTTTATTGTGTGTGATGCTAATGGTCGATTGTGGGTCAACTTCTTGTGGTTTGTTGGCGGGACTGCTAATTTGATGGTTGTCCAGTTGAGTCTATATTTTGTTGCAGGCTTGTCATAACTATATTTAGTTTAGAAAGGAAAAAGGGATGTTCATACTGACATGTTCACTGATTCTGATGTCTATCGTGTCTTGTGCTTGTTTTGGGGTCGTTGTTGATGTACCACTATCTGTTGTGAGGTTGCTTGCTTTGTTGAATTTATCCTTGTTTTTGGGGTTGTTGACATCATCCTGTTGTTGGAGTTCATCTTGGCCTAGCATGCTACTAGCACGTGCCTCAAAGTATTCACACAGTTTTTTAGTTCGGGGTATGAAAATAGAGCTTTAGATGCATATGGCATCATGCATTACTATTATTTACCTGTTTTTCTTGTTCATGACCTGCATCTTTTTTTGTGCTCCTGCTTTTGTTCCTTCGTTTTGCTGTTCTTCAAAGCTTGTGTTAGTTGGTATGTACTTCTCCTTCTGTTGCTTCTGTATCTGTTTTTGGCTCTTTATCTGTCCCTTGATGTTCTTCTTCTCTTCTTCTCTCGGTCCTGTTCTTCCGTCTTTCTTTTTTGTGTTTCTCGTGCTTCTGTTGCGGCTACAACTTCTTTTGTACGGTTCCCATCCACTAGTGTACTTGTGGCTCCTGCATCTGCTTGCTCTAGTACCCGCAGGATCCCCTCGTTTGTTTTGTTGTATCTTGCGTTGCAAATCTGGTCCTGAAGGTCTTTGTGATGTTTGAAAGCTTTGATCAGAGCCGTTGTTTGTTGCACCAGTGATGTCTTGGCTTGTTGATCCAATTTCTCCTCTTGATTAGTGCATTGGTGTTCAGTCCTGGTGGTTATTCCTGGTAAATATTTTGCTTCGGCAAGAACTTTTTCTAACATTTCATTTATCCTTTTGAATCTTTCTTCTGATCCTGTGCTGGTGCTTGTGTCGGGTTCCCTGCTTCCACTGGTGCTGACACGTGCTTCGCGCTGGCGCTTGGGTGGAGGTGGTAGCAGTTTGGTCGTGTGCTGGTGCCGTTGTTGTTGTGCTTGTATCAGTTGCATTGAAGACGAAGGTGATGCTGTGCTGGTATAGAAGATCCTCTTTGTTGTTCCTTTCCATGTCTGCATTGTTTTGGTAGAATGGAGTTGGAGAATGGAAATTGTTTTTACAAGGAAGAATGGATTTATACACAATAGAGCCATACCTGTATCTTGCCAAATTTATAGTCATCCGGTCGTGCATTTCCATCCTTTTTCATGTCTGCTCTAGCTATTTTTGCTAGTACACTCTCTTTGAGATGGTTTGCTCGTGGTAATGAGGCCTTGTCCATTCGCTGAGCAATCTTCCCATTTATCTCTTGTCGGTTGGTAGCAGCAGGGAGTCGAGGTACATGATTACTGCTACTTCTTGAGCTTGCCTTGGTTTTTCCCTTGAAGAGGAAAGGGTGATGCAGCAAAGTAGAGATAAGTATTTTCCTCAGTTAAGAACCAAGGTATGAATCCAGTAGGAGAAACATGCAAGTCCCCAATATATGCACTGAAGGAAATATGCCCTAGAGGCAATAATAAAGTTGTTATTTATATTTCCTTATATCATGTTAACTGTTTATTATTCATGCTAGAATTGTATTAACCAGAAACTTGATACATGTGTGAATACATAGACAAAACACCGAGTCCCTAGTAAGCCTCTACTAGACTAGCTCGTTAATCAAAGATGGTTAAGTTTCCTAACCATAGACATGAGTTGTCATTTGATGAATGAGATCACATCATTAGGAGAATGATGTGATCGACATGACCCATCTGTTAGCTTAGCATATTGATCGTTCAGTTTTATTGCTATAGCTTTCTTCATGTCATATACATATTCCTTTGACTATGAGATTATGCAACTCCCGGATACCGGAGGAATACCTTGTGTGCTATCAAACGTCACAACATAACTGGGTGATCATAAAGATGCTCTACAGGTATCTCCGAAGGTGTTTGTTGGGTTGGCATAGATCGAGATTAGGATTTGTCACTCCGAGTATTAAAGAGGTATCTCTGGGCCCTCTCGGTAATGCACATCATAAGAAGCCTTGCAAGCAATGTGACTAATGAGTTAGTTGCAGGATGATGCATTACAGAACGAGTAAAGAGACTTTCCAGTAACGAGATTGAACTAGGTATGAAGATACCGAGGATCGAATCTCGGGCAAGTAACATACCGATGACAAAGGGAACAATGTATGTTGTCATTACGGTTCGACCGATAAATATTTTCATAGAATATGTAGGAGCCAATATGGGCATCCAGGTTCCGCTATTGGTGATTGACCGGAGAGGTGTCTCGGTCATATCTACATAGTTCTCGAACCCATAGGGTCCGCACGCTTAACATTCGTTGACGATATAGTACTATATGAGTTATGTAAGTTGGTGACCGAATGTTGTTTGGAGTCCCGGATGGGATCATAGACATGACGAGGAGCTCCAGAATGGTCCAGAGGTAAAGATTGATATATCGGATGATATGGTTCGGCCAAGGGGTAAAGCCCACGGGGCTTTAGGTTGGCTGAAAAGGAGTTTTGCGGAGGCCAGGGGGCCAAACGCCGGAGACCCTGGCATCTGGCCCTGGGCCAGATGCCGAGGCACATGGTGTTTGGGCCAGACGCCAAGGATTGTGGCATCTGGTCCTAGAAGTCCGAGAAGGACTCTTCCTTACGAGCAAAACTGACTTTGAGGAGGCTTTTACTCCAAGTTTCGACCCCAAGGCTCAGCATATAAATAGAGGGGCAGGGCTAGCACCCAAGACACATCAAGATTCACCAAGCCGTGTGCCGGAACTCATCTACTACTTCGCTTGTCTTGCTGGATCAAGAAGGCGAGGACGCCATCGAGCTGAACGTGTGCTGAACGCGGAGGTGCCGTACTTTCGGTACTTGATCAGACGGATTGTGAAGGTGTACGACTACATCAACCGCGTGGATAAACGCTTACGCTTTGTGATCTTCAAGGGTATGAAGATGCTCTCCCCCTCTTGTTGCTATGCATCTCCTAGATAGATCTTGCGTGAACATAGGATTTTTTTGAAATTGCACGCTACGTTTCCCAACATGCACCTACACAAACAATCAAACACTTGCACCCAACGTGATAAAGGGGTTGTCAATCCCTTCATAGTCACTCGCAAAGGTGAGGTCAGATAGAGATAGACACAAAAGATTACTAAAATATAAAACAAAATAAAAGTAAATAAATTACAGCAAGGTGTTTTTGGTATATAGATCTGAAAATATATGAAGGAAAATAGACCCGGGGGCCATAGGTTTCACTAGAGGCTTCTCTCTTGAGGGCAAAAAATACGGTGGGTGCACAAATTACTGTCGAGCAATTGATAGAAAAGTGCAAAGTTATGACGATATCCAAGGCAATGATTATGAATATAGGCATCACCTCCATGTAAAGTAGACCAACTCCTGCCTGCATCCACTACTATTACTCCACACATCGACCGCTATCCAGCATGCATCTAGAGTATTAAGTTCATAAATAATGGAGTAGTGCCTTAAGTAAGATGACATGATGTAGAGGGATAAACTCAAGCAATATGATGCAACCCCCATCTTTTTACCCTTGATGGCAACAATACAATATGTGTCTCACTACCCCTACAAGATTGAACACAAAACTAAGCACCTCTCCCATTGCAAGAAAAACCAATCTAGTTGGCCAAACTAAACCGATAATTTGTAGAGAAATACAAAGATATTAAATCATGCATATAAGAATTCGGAGAAGATTCAAATAATATTCATAGCTAAGCTGATCATAAATCCACAATTCATCGGATCTCGACAAACACACCGCAAAAGAAGATTACATCGGATAGATCTCCAAGAACATCGAGGAGAACATGGTATTGAGAATCAAAGAGAGAGAATCCATCTAGATACTAGCCATGGACCCGTAGGTCTGTGGTAAACTATTCACACTTCATCGAAAGGGCAATAGAGTTGATGCAGATGCCCTCCGTGATTGAATCCCCCCCGGAAGGATGCCGGAAAAGGCCCCAAGATGGATCTCACGGGAACAGAAGGTTACAACAACGGAAAAGTATTTTGGTGGACGCTTCTGTTGATATTGGAATATTTGTGAATTTATAGAGCTGAGAGGGAGGTCGGTGGACTACCGGCGGGCCCACAGGCCAGGGGCATGATACGTCTCCGTCGTATCTACTTTTCCTAACACTTTTCCTCTTGTTTTGGACTCTAATTTGCATGATTTGAATGAAACTAACCCGGAATAACGTTGTTTTCAGCATAACTACCATGGTGTTGTTTTTTTGTGCAGAAATAAAAGTTCTCGGATTGGAATGAAACTTTGCGAGGATTTTTTATACAATGAAAGATAATTTCTGGAGCCAAGAACCACTGGAGGGGGGCACCTGGGTGGGCACAACCCACCAGGGCGCGCCTCCCCCTCCAGGCGCCCAGGTGGGTTATCCCCACCTGGTGGCCCCATAGACCCTGAAATCGACACTATAAAATCTTATTTTTCCAGAAAAAAAAATAGGAGAGAAAGAATTATCGCGTTCCATGAGATGGAGCCGCCGCCGTCTCCTGTTCTTCATCGGGAGGCCAGATCTGGAGTCCGTTTTGGGCTCCGGAGAAGGGGATCTTCGATTTTCGTCATCACCCAACCCTTCTCCATCGCCAATTTCAAGATGCTCCCCACCGGGAGTGAGTAATTCCTTCATAGGCTCGCTGGTCGGTGAGGAGTTGGATGAGATTCATCATGTAATCGAGTTAGTTTCATCAGGGCTTGATCCATAGTATCCACTATGTTCTAAGATTGATGTTGCTATGACTTTGCCATGCTTAATGCTTGTCACTTTGGGCCCGGGTGCCATGATTTCAGATCTGAACCGTTTATGTTATCACCATTATATCTATGTTCTAGATCCGACCTTGCAAGTTATAGTCACCTACTACGTGTTATGACACTACAACAAAAAAAGACACAAACATGACATTTTGGGCCGAACGATTTTTTCTGTCATACTTATGACACTTCTATGGCGATAATTGTGACAAAACCCGGTATCATCATAGATGTGGTGGGGTCCTACTTCTATGTCAAAAAATCATGACAGAAAATGGGATTTTCGTCCTAGACGGACTGGAGACACAGCTGCATGACATTCTTTGGGCCGTCCATGACGGAAAAAACCATGGTAGAAGCGAGGGCGCGGAAAATATCGGGGAGTTCCCAGTACGGTGGGTGGTCGGGGCCGAGTGATGCGCGTTTCTCTCATACACGTACGCACATGGGTGTAAGGCGTTGGGCTCTAACTGAACCCGAGCGAGGCGTTCGCCTACTGAACCCGAGCGATTGCACTGCAGGCTACGCGTTACTGAACCCGAGCGATCGATCGATGGCTGTTATCTGAACCCGACCGAGCGATTCCTTTGTTCGCTACTGCTGCTAACTAAAGTCAATCGAACCTGCTGCCTCCTTCCCTTGATGAACAATGAGCGTTGTTGGGGGGGGGGGTTGGATGAACAGGACCCCGTGAGCGTGAGCCATGGATATAGCACTATAGGGGGAATAGAATGGTGGTTGTGTAGAAGACAAAAAGGAGGGGAAGATAGTCTCACATCAACTAGGCGTATCAACGGGCTATGGAGATGCCCATCAATAGATATCAATGTGAGTGAGTAGGGATTGCCATGCAACAGATGCACTAGAGCTATAAATGTATGAAAGCTCAACAAAAGAAACTAGTGGGTGTGCATCCAACTTGCTTGATCACAAAGACCTAGGGAAATTTAAGGAAGCCCATTATTGGAATATACAAGCCAAGTTCTATAATGTAAAATTACCACTAGTATATGAAAGTGACAACATATGAGACTCTCTATATGAAGAACATGGTGCTACTTTGAAGCACAATATATGAGACTCGCTATATCATGGTGCTATTTTGAAGCACACGTGTGGTAAAAGGATAGTAGCATTGCCCTTTTTTGGGCCTTCTTTTTTTCTTTGGCCTTTCTCCCCCCTTTTTTTATTGGGACAATGCTCTATTGGATGATGATCATCACACTTTTATTTATTTACAACTCAATAATTACAACTCGATTCTAAAACAAAGTATGACTCTATATGGATGCCCCCGGCGGTGTATCGGGATATGCAATGAATCAAGAGTGACAATTATGAAGAAATTATGAACGGTGGCTTTGCCACAAATACTTATGTCAACTACATGATCATGCTAAGCAATATGACAATGATGAATGTGTCATGATGAACTAGATGGTGGAAAGTTGCATTGCAATATATCTCGGAATGGCTATGGAAATGCCATAATAGGTAGGTATGGTGGCTGTTTTGAGGAAGGTATATGGTAGGTGTATGATACCGGCGAAAGGTGCGCGGTATTAGAGAGGCTAGCAAAGGTGGAAGGGTGAGAGTGCGTATAATCCATGGACTCAACAGTAGTCATAAAGAGCTCATATACTTATTGCAAAAATCTAGAAGTTATCAAAGTAAAGTATTACGCACATGCTCCTAGGGGGATAGATTGGTAGGAAAAGACCATCGCTCGTCCCCGACCGCCACTCACAAGGAAGACAATCAATAAATAAAACATGCTCCGACTTCGTTACATAACGGTTCACCATACGTGCATGCTACGGGAATCACAAACCTTAACACAAGTATTCTTCAAATTCACAACTACTCAACTAGCATGACTTTAATATTATCACCTCCATATCTCAAAACAATTATCATGCTTCAATCTTTTCTTAGTATTCAACACACTCAAAAGAAAGTTTCACAAATCTTGAATACCAAGCATATTATTATTAAGCAAATTACCATGCTATTAAGAGACTCTCAAAATAATTTAAGTGAAGCATGAGATATCAATAGTTTCTTTAAAACAAATCCACCACCGTGCTCTAAAAGATCTAAGTGAAGCACATAGAGCAAAATCATAATGCTCAAAACATATAAGTGAAGCACATAGAGCAAAATTATCTAGCTCAAAAGATATAAGTGAAGCACATAGTGCAAAACTACTTAGCTCAAAAGATATAAGTGAAGCACATAGAGCAAAACTACTTAGCTCAAAAGATATAAGTGAAGCACATAGAGTATTCTATAAAATTTTAATTCATGTATGGCTCTCTCAAAAGGTGTGTTCAGCAAGGATGATTGTGACATACTAAGACACAAAGACACAAATAATACAAGACGCTCCAAGCAAAACACATATCATGTTGGTGAATAAAAATATAGCTTCAAGTAAATTACCGATGGAAGTGGACGAAAGAGGGGATGCCTTCCGGGGCATCCCCAAGCTTTGACTTTTTGGTGTCCTTGGGTTATCTTGGGGGTGCCATGGGCATCCCCAAGCTTAGGCTCTTGCCACTCCTTGTTCCATGATCCATCAAAAGAATTCACCCAAAACTTGAAAACTTCACAACACAAAACTCAAAATAGAAAACTCGTGAGCTCCGTTAGCGAAAGAAAACAAAAGACCACTTCAAGGTACTGTAATGAACTCATTCTTTATTTATATTGGTGTTAAACCTACTGTATTCCAACTTCTCTATGGATTATAAACTATTTTACTAGCCATAGATTCATCAAAATAAGCAAACAACACACAAAAAACAGAATCTGTCAAAAACAGAACAGTCTGTAGTAATCTGTAGCAAGTTCAACAAGACTTTCCCCAAGTCTTCCCAACGGTTCTACTTGGCACAAACACTAATTAAACACAAAAAACACAACCAAAACAGAGGCTAAATAATTTATTTATTACTAAACAGGAGCAAAAATCAAGGAATAAAAATAAAATTGGGTTGCCTCCCAACAAGCGCTATCGTTTAACGCCCCTAGCTAGGCATAAAAGCGAGGATAGATCTAAATATTGCCATCTTGATTCTTAATTCTTTTAGTGATGTTATTCTCGAATCTGGGAGGTTCCTTACGTTTCCCTTCATATTCAGAGATCTTGAGATCTAAAGAATCCAACCGCTTATTGCAAAGAGTAATTAACATATTCATGTGGTGAAGATTTCCGCTAACGCTCTTAAGAGGTTCAAGAGATTTTTGTAAAATCTTAGTTACTTCACATATTTTCTCAAAAACTTATGTTTCCTCTTGGGTATGATGGGGCCCCTTTTATTGAGGTAAAGTTCCTACTATACCTTCCATAATTTCATGTGCGATACTGGGATCAATTTCAATAAAATTGCCTTTGGCAACACAATCCAAAAGTTGTCTATGAGATATATTAAGCCCAACATAAAAATTGCGAAGCAAAATTCTGAAATTTACTTCTAGGGTGCATTTACAATAAGATTCCATTATTATAAACCAAGAATCCTTTAAGTTTTCTCCTTGCTTTTGTTTGAAGTGGACGACTTCAAACTCGGGAGACATAGGAGCAGAAAGAGGACTAGTCATGACAACAAGCAAACAAACTAGCACGCGAGCAAACAAGAGGCAAACGGGCAAAAAGAGGCAAATAGAGAGGGAGGATTGGGAGAGAGAGGGCGAATAAAACAGCAAGGGTGAATTGGGGGGAGAGGAAAACGAGAGGCAAATGGCAAATAATGTAATGCGAGAGATAGGGATTGTGATGGGTACTTGGTATGTTGACTTTTTGCGTAGACTCCCCCCCGGCAACGGCGCCAGAAATCCTTCTTGCTATGTCTTGAGCTTGCGTTGGTTTTCCCCGAAGAGGAAGGGATGATGCAGCAGAGTAGCGTAAGTATTTACCTCAGTTTTTGAGAACCAAGGTATCAATCCAGTAGGAGCCCACACTCAAGTCCCTCGTACCTGCACAAAGCGATAGCTACTCACAACCAACGCGATTAGGGGTTGTCAAGCCCTTCACGGTCACTTACGAGAGTGAGATCTGATAGATATAATATTTTTGGTATAAAGATGCAAAGTAAAAAGTAAAGGCAAAGTAAAAAAGCAAAGCAAGATTAAAGTAATGGAGATTGATATGATGAGAATAGACCCAGGGGCCATAGGTTTCACTAGTGGCTTCTCTCAAGAGCATAAGTATTCTACGGTGGGTGAACAAATTACTGTTGAGAAATTGACAGAATTGAGCATAGTTATGAGAATATCTAGGCATTATCATGTATATAGGCATCACGTCCGTGACAAGTAGATCGAAACGATTCTGCATCTACTACTATTACTCCACTCATCGACCGCTATCCAGCATGCATCTAGAGTATTAAGTTAAAAACAGAGTAACGCTTTAAGCAAGATGACATGATGTAGAGAGATAAATTCATGCAATATGAAATAAACCCCATCTTGTTACCCTCGATGGCAATGATACAATACGTGCCTTGCTGCCCCTTATGTCACTGGGTAAGGACACCGCAAGATCGAACCCAAAGCTAAGCACTTCTCCCATGGCAAGAACTACCAATCTAGTTGGCCAAACCAAACGGATAATTTGAAGAGAATTGCAAAGATAACCAATCATACATAAAAGAATTCAGAGAAGATTCAAATATTATTCATAGATAGACTTGATCATAAACCCACAATTCATCGGTCTCAACAAACACACCGCAAAAAGAAGATTACATCGAATAGATATCCACAGGAGAGGGGGAGAACTTTGTATTGAGATTCAAAGAGAGAGAAGAAGCCATCTAGCTACTAACTATGGACCCGAAGGTCTGAGGTAAACTACTCACACTTCATCGGAGGGGCTAGGATGATGTAGAAGCCCTTCGTGATGACGGCCCTCTTCCAGCGGAGCTCCGGAACAGGCCCCAAGATGGGATCTCGTGGATACAGAAAGTTGCGGCGGTGGAATTAGGTTTTTGGCTCCTCTTCTGATCGTTTGGGGGTACGTGTGTATATATAGGAGGAAGAAGTACGCCGGAGGAGCAACGAGGGGCCCACGAGGCAGGGGGGCGCGCCCTAGGGGGCGCCCCCACCCTCGTGACCGCCTCTTTTGTTCCTTGGAGCAGGGTCCAAGTCTCCTGGATCACGTTCGGTGAGAAAATCATGTTCCCGAAGATTTTATTCCGTTTGGACTCCGTTTGATATTCCGTTTATCTGAAACACTGAAATAGGCAAAAAACATCAATTCTGGGCTGGGCCTCCGGTTAATAGGTTAGTCCCAAAAATAATATAAAAGTGGAAAATAAGGCCCAATATAGTCCAAAACAGTAGATAATATAGCATGGAGCAATCAAAAATTATAGATACGTTGGAGACGTATCAATGCTTTTGCATCTCTTGCAAGAGCGCAACCAAGGAAATCAAGGTCAAGGCAACAATCAAGCTCAGTTTGCTACCCTCAACCAGTTCCTTGCAAACCAGCCGAAGTCCTTCAGTAATTGTGTCGAGGCCACAGACGCTGACGATTGGCTCGTGGATATCTGCAAACATTTTGAGTGTAGCAACGTCAGGCCTGAGGACTTTGTCAAGTTTGCTTCGTTCCAACTCAAAGACCAAGCTGCTGAGTGGTATCAATAATACAAAGATTCCAGAGGAGGTCGTGTGATTACCTGGGATGATTTCCGCCGAGACTTCAAAGCTCACCACATTCCTCAAAGTGTTGCTGAGAGTAAGCGCGAGGAGTTCCGCAATCTCAAGCAAGGCAGCATGTCTGTTTACTAATACAACATCCTGTTTCATAGGCTCGCTCGCTTCACCAAACAAGACGTCCCTGACAAGAAGAGCATGATTTATCAATTCAGAGGTGGCCTCAGAGAAGATCTGCAACTAGCTCTCGTGCTTTTTGAGCCGACCAAGTATGATGATTTCTACAACATGGCACTAAAGCAAGAAGCTGCTCAGATCAAGTGCGATGCTTCTAAGAAGAGAGTCAGGGATGCAGCTCCATCTTCTTCTTCTTTAACTCAAGTGGCAGCTAAGCAACAGAAGTTCTGGTTGCCTCCTCCTCCTCCTCCTCCGTTTCGTCAGCCTTATCAGCAGAAGAGTAAAGGTGGCAATGGATCTTCCCACCCACCCAACCCAGGCTATCAGAACAAAGCTCCGTCTCATGCTCCAAGGTCAAGTGCTCCTTATCACCGTCCGCTCTCAGAGGTTACTTGCAACAAGTGTCAGAAGAAAGGGCACTATGCGAACTAATGCTTCAACCAAAGGCGCCTTCCGCCTCCTCCTCCTGTGAGATCTGCCAGCAATGCATTGGTCAAGCATAATCCCAAGTTTGCAAAGGTCAACATGATGAACGCAGCTCAGGCAGAGGACTCTTTAGAAGTGATCATGGGTAACCTTCCTGTTAATGATATTCTTGCAAAAGTCCTTTTTGATACTAGTGCATCGCATTCTTTCATTTCAAGACCTTTTGTGGCTATGCATGATTTGGTTACTTAAGTATTGCCGAGACCTTTGTCTATTGTTTCTCCGTCCCGACAAATGACTTCTCGAGTATTCGTTCCGGATTCCGTTATCAAGATGGATGACTATAAGTTTCTGTCTTCTCCTATTGTTCTTGGTGACTCGGATATTGATCTAATTCTCGGCATAGACTGGCTTTCTAAGCACAAGGTTCAGCTTGACTGTGCTTCCAGGCAGATTCAATTGACACACTCGTCTGAGGATGTGATCATCTATGCCACTCGTGACGATACCATTCGACTATTTTCTCTCAATGAGAAGGGCGAGTTGAATGCCATCTCTCAGATTCCAGTCGTTTGTGAATATCAAGATGTCTTTCCAGAAGAGCTTCCAAGAATGCCTCCTCACCAGCCAGTTGAATTCGTCATCGATCTTGAGCCTGGCATGGAACCTGTTTGCAAACGTCCTTACAAGCTTGGACCAGAAGAGTTGAAGGAGCTGAAGAAACAACTCGATGAACAAGAGCGCATGGGTCTGATCCGACCGAGTTCTTCTCCATGGGGTTGTGGTGTTCTTTTTGTCAAGAAGAAGGATGGAACGGAACGACTCTGCGTCGACTACCGTCCATTGAATAAGAAGACAATAAAGAACAAGTACCCACTTCCCAACATCAATGAGATTTTCGAGAAAGTTAAAGGTGCCCAAGTTTTCTCCAAGCTTGACCTCCGTATGGGTTATCATCAGATTCGCATTCATGAACCACGTGTGTAGCTGTGATGGTATCTTTTCGGTGGAGTCCGGGAAGAGAACACAGTCTCGTGTAATGCTTGAAGGTAAGTAGTTTCAGGATCACTTCTTGATCTTTATAGCTTCTCGACCGTGCTTTGCTTCTCTTCTCGCTCTCACTGGCGTAAGTTAGCCACCATATATCCTAGTGTTGCTGCAACTCCACCTCACTACCTTTTCCCTACCCTTAAGCTTAAATAGTCTTGATCGCGAGGGTGCGAGATTGCTGAGTCCCCGTGACTCATAGATTACTTCCAAAACCAGATGCAGGTGCCGATGATGCCAGTGCAGGGGACGCGACCGAACTCAAGTGGGAGTTCGATGAGGATTCATGACGTTACTATGTTTCCTTTCCGGACGATCAGTAGAGGAGCCCAGTTGGGGCAATCGGGGATCTATGCATTTGGGGTTGTCTTTCTTTATTTGGTTCCGTAGTCGGACCTTGATTGTATTCTGGATGATGTAATGCTATATTTATGTATTGTGTGAAGTGGCGATTGTAATCCAACTCTTTATCTCTTTCTTATTCAGTACATGGGATGTGTAAAGATTACCCCTCTTGCGAGATGCCTACTATGCGGTTATGCCTCTAAGTCGTGCTCCGACACGTGGGAGATATAGCCGCATCATGGGTGTTACACGGCCCGCCACCTTTTGACCAAGTCAAACATGCCAGCCTTTTCACAGGAATGGGCCTCTGTTGGGCCGTGCCATGTGTCGATGTATCATAGGCGCCTTCAATCCAATGAGTGGATGACATCTGTCCCAACGGTGAGCCGACACGTGTTTCCTCCAGCCAATGATGATTTTACACGTGGAAAATCCCCATTGGTCAGGGCTGTTAACGGGTTATCAGATCCAAAATTGGACCTGATAGCATAACGGCGAGCCGTTACGGTGGATGCCACGTGTCGGTCACCCTTGACGAAAGCACTTCTATGTCGCGGGATTTATTGTCATGGAAGTGGACACTTCCGTGATGATATTTTTGGTAATGTCATGGAACACTTCTATGACAACACAGGTATAACTATCTTGATTCTGTCATAAAATTGTCATGGATGTACATGCATGACAGAAAACGTGACCTACCGTGACAAACACGTATCATCATGGAAGTGTCTTTTTTTTGTAGTGCTGTTCTACGGGGCAGAAGCAGTTATCCCCACAGAACTCATTTACGGGTCTCCTCGGGTGCTTGCCTACGATGAAGTAGCGCAAGATCAGCACCGGCATGACGATGCTGTGCTACTTGAGGAGAACCGTGTCCGGGACACTGCGTGTGTTGCACACTATCAGCAAGCCCTGTATCGCTATCACAGCCGCAGGGTTCATGCCCGGTGTCTTGAGGAAGGTGACCTTGTCCTTAGGCGCATTCAGTCCGCCAAGGGTACACACAAGTTATCATCGAAGTGGGAAGGCCCTTACCGGGTAGTACGAGTCTCCAGACCCAGCGCAGTCCGTCTGGAGACCGGAGATGGCACACCGTTGCAAAACTCATGGAACATTGAGCATCTCCGTAAGTTCTACCCGTAAGGCCCAGAGGCTGCCGGGCCGTGCCGAGCAGCCACCCATTGTACATGGCATTGCCGAAGTTGCATGTAGCTGGGGCAATGACCCCGTGCTAGAGAAAATAAAGAAGCGCTATGGGGGGGGGCAACTAAGATTGCATGCGTGCACAAGCACACCCAGACCATTGCATAAGCACTTCATGAGCATTTGCATATGCATATAGATAGGATTGCATCCTGCATTCATTCTCATCTACATGGAGTTGCAGGTTCTTGCCGTGAACCTGGCTTCGACAAAGGACGAGAAGATTGCATGTCACGGCGATCCCTGGCAAGCCAAACAGATAAGTTCACCTCTTGTCCATTAGTATTCTGTAAAGCTACAACTTTGCATGAGAAAACCTCGCCTCCCTCTTTGAAACTTAGGTGCTCCCATCCATGACTCGAATGCTGCTTCAGTCTGGGTGGTCGCAGTGGCCTTTGGGAAAAAGGACTTGGCGGGGGGCTGGCCCCTCTGTCTGTTCCCCAGCAGACGTAGTTCTCCGGTAGACAAAGAGGGTGCCGGCAGGATATCCTGCCGGGGAAAACTCATTTATTTTATTAAAGAGGCACTTTGCCTCTGCATGGACATACACATGCACGAGTTCCCGACAAGATTCATCTTTTTCATTCATATGTAGTTACAAGTATAAGCATTACAGAATTCAAAGATGGACTTGAGAGATTACATTATTTGAATTAAAATTTGGTGATTACCGGCTAGTTTAAGATTGAAAAAAGATAAGTGCCCCATAAACTCCTCTCCCTGTTCCTCTTATCCTAGGTATTGCAGTGGGAAGAGAAGAGGATGGGCGCCGCGCCGGCACAACGCCACCCCGATCCTTGTCAGGAGCTGGCGAACCCAGTCTGACAGGATCGGGAGTGGCGAGGCTGCGAAGGCGGAAGACGTGCGGAGCGCCTCAACGGATCCCTAGTCACCGCCTCCAGGACTGGAAGGAGGGCTCCAACACAGGCACTAGAGAGGAATACGACGGGGACCGGTCAGAAGGCCCCAGAAGGAAACGGGAGCACCAGGAGTACAAGCCTTCTGCCGGCGGCCGGAAGAAACGGTGATGACGGTGCCAGGAAAAGGGGGAAGAGCCAGGCAGATGGGCAGCAGGTCGCTAGTATGACACGAACACGTTGATGCAGTCATGCTCCTACTGGTCGGCCTGCCTCCCGTCTTCTCCTTCTCCCAGGCTTCGTCTCCATCAACACCGTTCCAGGATGAGGCCCAGACAGCAGTCCGGCGCTCTTCCCGGGAGGATGGCGAGCAGCTCGAATGGCCAGGGGGCTCGAGGCGCACCGCTCCCCTCCTTGGCGGGTAGGATGGCGCGCACCTCGTCGACAACGGCCCCAAGGCCTCCGGGAGGGGCAATGCTGGGATTACCAGTGATCTCCAGCCCCGCCTCCCGGTCGAGCTTCAAAGAGACCAAGAGGTTCACCGCACCAAGGACCAAGCTCACTCCCCGAGCGTCAGCAACAGCATGAGGCAGCAATTGCCCCGAACAGAAGCCCAGGGGCTGGCCCCGGGCCCTTCCCTTCAGCATTACCAGAAGAAGCAAAGAACCAGGAAAGAAGGAGGAGAGGGGCGCAGAGATGGACGACTTCGCCCTCCTCTGCCCCTCCTTTTTTAGGCCGAGCGGGGAAGGGCAGCTGCTCCATCAATAGGCAACCACCACCCTCCTCCGCCAATTCAAGACGGATGGATCCACTTCAAGATGTTGTTCCGCACGACGCGCCTCCGTTACCTACCCCATGCTATGCATGCGGCATACGTGGCTAAGGATAAGAGCACGCTGTGGGAAGAGTAATTTGGCGGTTTCTACCCCATGCGCTAAAGTCATTCACGGGCCATCACTGCCGCTGTCCCACCACTGTTGGCTTTACACCACGTGCAGGGGAATCGGAAACTGCCCCAAGATCAAGGATGATGAAGCAGCAACGGAAAACTTAAGGGGCCAACCCCTTCAGTAGCCATGCCTGTGCACTTGTTAGGCCCTACCCCGCTGACGTTCCGTAGCGTGATCGGGGCAGGCCCCGGGGCTTTTGTCGGTGCAACAGACCCCGGGTATGTTGCCCAACGGTGCATAGGCACAAGATCAAGATTGGAGCACCAGCTTAAGTCAGAGCTTGAAGAACCAAGAGCTTGAAGAATCAACATGCAGCTCAGAGAGATCGAGATCGAGCCAAAGGAACATAATAACGGCAAGAGGAAAGAGCCTCCCTCGTCGGGCAGGCGAGCCCGGCAAGGGGCCAGGCCACCACCAAAAGCAAGCAACCAAGACTCCCCGGTAGCACCTGTCGGGGCTTGCGGGGCCCGAACCACCCCACCAACCACGCAAGTACGACTCACGTCGTCAATCAGTGCGGTGTCAAGCCGCAAGGTGATTAAGTGGCAGCATTTGCATGGCAGCCATCTCCTATAGAAGAAACCCACAGGTGACACCCGTCCAACGACGTGTAAAGAGAACATATGTGGAGCTGGCAAGATAAGCCCGCAGGCCTTGCCGGGCAGCTAGTGGTGTGACACTAAGCGGTGCATTTAATGCACCCTACCGGCCCGCAGACTTAGGTATGATAGCACTGTTTGCTATCATATCAGTGGGTAATGACTGTTTTGCCACTGTGGTGACCCCTTAATCTATAAAAGGAGGCCCATGGCATTCGTAGGAGGGGGTTAGAGGGTTAGAAACTTGACAAACCCAAGCCACCATACACTTGTGGTCACCGTAGCCCTGAGGCAGGCCTTGCCAGGCAAGTGTACCATGCACCACCACGTTCATTTCCACCATCAATCCACCATAGCAGGAGTGGGGTCTTATGCCTCCGGTGGCCCGAACCTGGGTAAATTGCTTGTGTGCTCTCTGCCGTGCAGCCGCACACTGGTCTGCTCTTTGTGCAACGTGACGTCCCCCCGCCGAACAAGCAAGGGGCTGCCTGGTCCCATAGGTGGTCGCAGATATCCCGCGACAGCAGTGAACCGGGCAATCAGAGTATGTGGCTTTATCACTTTCACTTAGCCATAGGAGTTTGACGATGGGACTAAGAACTACCCCCTGGTGCGTATGTGGCTATCCGAACTGGGATGCCTTAGGCACGTGACTGGGCGAGAGCGAGTCCTTCGTATAATACAGAAGAAATCACAAGAGATTTATAGCAAGTCATCGAATCGTATCATGACAGTTAGTTTTCGGCTTTATCTACTGAGGTATTTGACCAGACGAACCAGAAACACAATCGTAGTAGTTCTCCCTTTACTACCCTTGCCAAACAAGCGGAATGTAAGGTAGTAATCACAAGAGCCGGGCAACCCAACTATTGACCAAAGACATGATTCAGAGCTAATGCATATAATGCCAAATTCGGGACGCCGAAGTATACTATAGAAGCGTTCAGAATTTTAGAAAAATATATGTGGCCAAATAGATCCCCTGGCATTTTAAGCCGTACCAAGATATATGTATGACAACCTTAACACAAAGGAGGAATGCAGATTATGAAATAAACCAATACCGAACAAGGGTTGGTGAAAAGACTGTTTCCATTGTAATCTGTTTGATACGTCAAAACATGCTATTATAGATGATGCCATAAACATCAAGGCTATTTTACATGCCGAGAATTTGTGAATAAGGGAAAGCTGTATGCAGGGCCTAAAAAGGGAAAGGGTTGTCTTGAAGATCCCCTCGACACCCTGCCGCACGTCTGCGCCGCTTTTCGCCTTGGTGCAGGATCCTTTGAGAGGAGCAATCGGCGATCTTTTGTATAAAAGTGGCCTGGGAAAGGGCCCTTGTACGACCATGAAGTTATTAGGTTTTAACGAACTTGTAATATGAGAAAAAAAGGAAAGGGAAAAAGGTTTAAGGTCCGAATAGGGTCAAGCCGCACTATGAACCTCGTCCGCAATGTGCCTCCATCGTCGCCCAAGGTATTTTAAGTGCGTTGTTATGCACATGCGATACATATGTCGCGGTTAGATGGGGCAATTGACGGAGGCGGAACATCTAGTCCATTGCTGGACTGACCAAGCTGTCGTTCTGCAGGGTAGGCCAGACTCGTTTGACGGTGTCGGGAGGCTTGATGACCGATGAAGTGTTCGGCTTGACGAGGCCGCTTTGTAACCCGGCTGCAAGGGCCGTGGTGTGCTCCTCAATACAAAGGGAGCACTCCATGTTTCCATTAATTGTGATAACGACGCAGGGTCCAGGCATTTTGAGCTTTAAGTAAGCATAATGCGGGACTGCATTAAAGCGAGCGAAGGCGGTTCATCCGAGCAGTGCATGATAACGACCACGGAAGGGGACGATGTCGAAGATCAAGTCTTCACTTCGAAAGTTATCCGGAGAACCAAAAACTACCTCCAATGTTAATGAACCCGTGCAGCAGGCTTCTACGCCGGGTATCACTCCTTTAAAGGTGGTGTTACTAGGCTTGATTCTTGATGGGTCAATACCCATTTTATGAACAGTATCTTGGTAAATCAAGTTAAGACTGCCACCGCCGTCCATAAGGACTCTAGTGAGATGGAATCAATCGATGATTGGGTCGAGGACCAGAGCTGTCGAACCTCCATGACGAATACTAGTCAGATGGTCCCTGCGATCGAAGGTGATCGGACAAGCTGACCACGGGTTGAATTTGGGGGTGACAGGCTCTATGGCGTAGACATCCCTTATTGCGCGCTTACGCTCCCTCTTGGGGATATGTGTGGCATATATCATGTTCACTGTTTTCACCTCAGGGGGAAATTTCTTCTGTCCACCCGTGTTTGTTTGGCGGGGCTCATCATCGTCCTTGCTTGGTGGCCCTTTCCCCTTCTGTTCAGTATTTAACTTACCGGCCTGTTTGAAGACCCAACAGTTCTTGTTGGAGTGATTGCCAGGCTTGTCAGGGGTGCCATGAATCTGGCAAGGCCGATCAAGTATTTTGTCCAAATTAGATGGACCATCTTTGTTTCTTTGAATGGCTTCTTCCGCTGACCGGATTTAGAGCCGCGGAATCTGGCGTTAGCCGCCGTGTCTTTAGTTTCTTCATTGTTATTTTGGCACTTATTTTTGTTGCGTCGTGGCCTACCATTGCCATCCATGGGTTCAGAGGTGCCAGGGTCACTGGTACTGTTGCTTCTATGAGCCAACCAGCTGTCTTCTCCCGCACAAAAGCGGGTCATAAGTGCAGTAAGAGCTTCCATAGACTTTGGTGTTTCCTGTCGGAGGTGTCAGCGAGCCACTCATCCCAGACGCTATGTTTAAAGGCCGCGAGGGCTTCGGCATCCGGGCAGTCGACGATTTGGTTCTTTTTAATTAAGAACCTTGTCCAGAGATTGCGGGCTGACTCTCTGGGTTACTGGACTATATGACTAAGGTCATCGGCATCCGGAAGCCGGACGCAGGTGCCATGGAAGTGTCTCAAAAGGTGTCCTCCAAATCATCCCACCTACCAATGGAGTTCTCTGGGAGGCTGTTTAACCAGTGTCATGCTGGTCCTTTCAGCTTTAGCGGGAGGTATTTGATGGCGTGGAGATCGTCACCGCGAGCCATGTGAATATGGAGAAGGAAATCATCGATTCATACTGATGGATCCGTTGTTCCATCGTATGCTTCTATGTTTACGGGTTTAAACCCTTCTTGAAACTGGTGCTACATTGCCTCATCGATAAAGCATAAGGGGTGTGCGGCACCTCTGTAACGGGCAATGTCACGACAGAGTTGGGATGACATCCGTGATCGGTTTTCGGCCTGAGTGAGGTTATGCCTATCGCGCCAAGCTTGATGGTGGTCATCTCGCGTTGGGGCACGCCCCCTTGATCCATAAATTGATCTAGCCTGACCGGCTCTATTTTCCAGGTCCTGGCGTAAGTCGTAGGTGTATCTCGGAGCCGCTACCTCTCTACCTTGATGGCGCGGTGGTGCGGGCTGGTGTTCGGCGTAAGCAGCCGCTTTATCTCGCCCACGCGGTGGTCGGTCTGGTTCATCAGCGCGGTTATATCTTGATGGTATTGGCTCAAGGGCCTCATCATCGAATTGTGGCAGTAGCCGGCACTTCGGATAACTCTTTGTTGGGCGTTTGAGGCCATATTCCTCGGCAGCTAAGACCTAGGTCCATCTATCATTGAGCGTATCCTGTTCGGCCTAAAGCTGTTGTTGTTTCTTTTTTAGGCTCCTCGCAGATGCGATGAGCAGTCGCTTGAAGCGTTCTTGCTCGAGGGGTTCCTCTGGCACGATGAAATCTTCGTTTCCAAGGCTGACTTCCTCTTCGGAGGCCGGTAGATAGTTACTATCCTCCGGATCCTCATTCTCGGCAAGTTCGTCTGGATTGACTTGTCCATCTTCCAAATCATCCTAGTCTATGGCGGGCTCGATGGGATTGTCAGAGTCTTCGGCATTCCCGAAGTATCATTGTCTCTGGTGCCGGTATTACTTTCCTTTTCACGACGCAACTTTGAGCGGCGCCGCTGACGTCGACGTTTTGGTGGTGCCTCGGTAGGCTTATCCTCAATTGGGTCCTTGCTGCCGCCATCGTCGTCCTTTTTGGGTGTATCCTCCATATACACATCGTATGTGGAGGTAGCCATCCAACACCTGGTGATGGGCGGATTCTAGCCTGGTTCGTCTCCGGCATCGTCATCCATACCGTCGATGTCTTCGGAGGTGTAATCTAGCATGTCGGTCAAGTCCTCGACAGTGGCTATTAAGTGGGTGGTGGGTGGGACGTAAAATTCCCCGCTCTCAGCCCCTAATCCGGGCTGGGCATAGTTCGGAGGTGATACTTCCGTAATGGCAAGAGATCGCATTAAGTCCAAGGCCTCGTTAAAGGGAAGGCTAGACGAGGAACTGGGGACCTGCAGGGCCGGGCATGGTAGGTTCTACCAGGCCGTGCTAACTGGATGCGGACCTTGGGAGTTCAAAGCTAGCATCCAGAGGTGGATTCGGCTCTTCGATGACAGGGAGAGTCCTGCTTGATTCCAGGTTTGCCGTAGACATAGTTGCCTCTGGGTCTCCGGAAAAGAGCTTCGTAATAGGAGAGGTGCTACCTCTTTTAGCACTGCATTGGTTTTCCCCGAAGAGGAAGGGATGATGCAGCAAAGTAGCGTAAGTATTTCCCTCAGTTTTTGAGAACCAAGGTATCAATCCAGTAGGAGGCTACACGCAAGTCCCTCGTACCTGCACAAAACAAATAAATCCTCGCAA
The DNA here is from genome assembly GCF_003073215.2 of Triticum urartu. Lineage (NCBI taxonomy): Eukaryota > Viridiplantae > Streptophyta > Magnoliopsida > Poales > Poaceae > Triticum > Triticum urartu. The sequence goes on from NC_053023.1 coordinate 415,694,657, forward strand.
CCAACGCAAATAGGGGTTGTCAATCCCTATAGGCCCACTTATGAGAGTGAGATCTGATAGATATGATAAGAATATTTTTGGTATTTTTATGATAAAGATGCAAAGTAAAATAAAGTCAAAGTAAAATAGCAAAGTAAATAACTAAGTAGTAGGAGATTGATACGATAAAGATAGACCCGGGGGCCATAGGTTTCACTAGTGGCTTCTCTCGAGAGCATAAGTATTCTACGGTGGGTGAACAAATTACTGTTGAGCAATTGACAGAATTGAGCATAGTTGTGAGAATATCTAGGTATGATCATGTATATAGGCATCACGTCCGAGACAAGTAGACTGACTCCTTCCTGCATCTACTACTATTACTCCACTCATCGACCGCTATCCAGCATGCATCTAGAGTATTAAGTTAAAACAGAGTAACGCCTTAAGCAAGATGACATGATGTAGAGGGATAGACTCATGCAATATGAAGAAAACCCCATCTTGTTATCCTCGATGGCAACAATACAATATGTGCCTTGCTGCCCTTACTGTCACCGGGAAAGGACACCACAAGATTGAACCCAAAGCTAAGCACTTCTCCCATTGCAAGAAAGATCAATCTAGTAGGCCAAACCAAATTGATAATTCGAAGAGACTTGCAAAGATAACCAATCATACATAAAAGAATTCAGAGAAGATTCAAATATTATTCATAGATAGACTTGATCATAAACCCACAATTCATCGGTCTCAACAAACACACCGCAAAAAGAAGATTGCATCGAATAGATCTCCACAAGAGAGGGGGAGAACATTGTATTGAGATCCAAAAAGAGAGAAGAAGCCATCTACCTACTAACTATGGACCCGTAGGTCTGAAGTGAACTACTCACACTTCATCGGAGAGGCTATGGTGTTGATGTAGAAGCCCTCCGTGATCGACGCCCCCTCTGGTGGAGGTTCGGAACAGGCCCCAAGATGGGATCTCGTGGATACAGAAATTTACGGCGGTGGAATTAGGGTTTTGGCTCCGTTTCTGATCGTTTGGGGGTACGTGGGTATATATAGAAGGAAGAAGTATGTCGGTGGAGCAACAGGGGGCCCACGAGGGTGGAGGGCGCGCCTGGGGGGGGGGGGGGCAGGCGCGCCCCCTACCTCGTGGCCTCCTGTTAGCTGGCTTGACGTAGGGTCCAAGTCTCCTGAGTTGTATTCGGTGAGGAAATCACATTCCCGAAGGTTTCATTCCGTTTGGACTCTGTTTGATATTCCTTTTCTTCGAAACCCTAAAACAGGAAAAAACAACAATTCTGGGCTGGGCCTCCGGTTAATAGGTTAGTCCAAAAAATAATATAAAAGTGGATAATAAGGCCCAATAATGTCCAAAACAGTAGAAAATATAGCATGGAGCAATCAAAAATTATAGATACGTTGGAGACGTATCAAGCATCCCCAAGCTTAATTCCTGCTCGCCCTCGAGTAGGTAAATGATAAAAACAGAATTTTTGATGCGGAGTGCTACTTGGAATAATTTTAATGTAATTACTCTTAATCGTGGTATGAATATTTAGATCCGAAAGATTCAAGAAAAAAGTTCATATTGACATAGAAAATAATAATACTTCAAGCATACTAACAAAGCAATTATGTCTTCTCAAAATAACATGGCTAAAGAAAGTTATCCCTACAAAATCATATAGTCTGGCTATGCTCTATCTTCACCACACAAAATATTTAAATCATGCACAACCCCGATGACAAGCCAAGCAATTGTTTCATACTTTTGACATTCTCAAAACTTTTTCAATCTTCACGCAATACATGAGCGTGAGCCATGGATATAGCACTATAGGTGGAATAGAATGGTGGTTGTGGAAAAGACAAAAAGGGAGAAGATAGTCTCACATCAACTAGGCGTACCAACGGGCTATGGAGATGCCCATCAATAGATATCAATGTGAGTGAGTAGGGATTGCCATGCAACGGATGCACTAGAGCTATAAGTATATGAAAGCTCAAAAAGAAACTAAGTGGGTGTGCATCCAACTTGCTTGCTCATGAAGACCTAGGGAAATTTGAGGAAGCCCATCATTGGAATATACAAGCCAAGTTCTATAATGAAAAATTCCCACTAGTATATGAAAGTGATAACATGAGAGACTCTCTACTATGAAGGTCATGGTGCTACTTTGAAGCACAAGTGTGGTAAAAGGATAGTAACATTGTCCCTTCTCTCTTTTTCTCTCATTTTTTCTTTTTCTTTTTTTATTTGGGCCTTTTCTCTTTTTTATGGCCTATTTTCTTTTTTTTTTCGTCCGGAGTCTCATCCCAATTTGTGGGGGAATCATAGTCTCCATCATCCTTTCCTCACTTGGGACAATGCTCTAATAATGATGATCATCACACTTCTATTTTTCTTACAACTCAACAATTACAACTCGATACTTAGAACAAGATATGACTCTATATGAATGACTCCGGCGGTGTACCGGGATATGCAATGATGCATGAGTGACAAGTATGAAAGAATTATGAACGGTGGCTTTGCCACAAATACTATGTAAACTACATGATCATACTAAGCAATATGACAATGGAGTGTGCCATAAACGGAACAGTGGAAAGTTGCATGGCAATATATCTCGGAATGGCTATGAAGATGCCATAATAGGTAGGTATGGTGGCTGTTTTGAGGAAGGTATATGGTGGGTGTATGATACCGGCGAAAGGTGCGCGGTATTAGAGAGGCTAGCAAAGGTGGATGGGTGAGAGTGCGTATAATCCATGGACTCAACATTAGTCATAAAGAACTCATATACTTATTGCAAAAATCTACAAGTTATCGAAGCAAAGTATTACGCGCATGCTCCTAGGGGGATAGATTGGCAGGAAAGGACCATCGCTCGTCCCCGACCGCCACTCATAAGGAAGACAATCAATAAATAAATCATGCTCCGACTTCATCACATAATGGTTCACCATATGTGCATGCTACATGAATCACAAGCTTAAACACAAGTATTTCTCAAATTCACAACTACTCAACTAGCATGACTTTAATATCACCATCTCCATGTCTCAAAACAATTATCAAGTATCAAACTTATCATAGTATTCAACACACTCATAAGAGAATTTTTATTATTAATCTTGCATACCAAGCATATTAGGATTTTAAGCAAATTACCATGCTATTTAAGACTCTCAAAATAATCTAAGTGAAGCATGAGAGATCAATAGTTTCTATAAAACAAATCCACCACCGTGCTCTAAAAGATATAAGTGAAGCACTAGAGCAAAATTATATAACTCAAAAGATATAAGAGAAGCACATAGAGTATTCTAACAAATTCCAAATCATGTATGGCTCTCTCAAAAGGTGTGTACAGCAAGGATGATTGTGGTAAACTAATAAGCAAAGGCTCAAATCATACAAGACTCTCCAAGCAAAACACATATCATGTGGTAAATAAAAATATAGCTCCAAGTAAAGTTACCGATAGAAGTAGACGAAAGAGGGGATGCCTTCCGGGGCATCCCCAAGCTTTGGCTTTTATGTGTCCTTAGATTATCTTGGGGGTGCCATGGGCATACCCAAGCTTAGGCTCTTGCCACTCCTTGTTCCATAATCCATCAAATCTTTACCCAAAACTTGAAAACTTCACAACACAAAACTTAAAGTAGAAAACTCGTGAGCTCCGTTAGCGAAAGAAAACAAAAGACCACTTCAAGGTACGGTAATGAACTCACTCTTTATTTATATGGGTGTTATACCTACTGTATTCCAACTTATCTATGGTTCAAAAACTATTTTACTAGCCATAGATTCATCAAAATAAGCAAACAACACACGCAAAACAGAATATGACAAAAACAGAACAGTCTGTAGTAATCTGTAGCTAGTGCAAGATCTGGAACCCCCAAAATTCTAAAATAAACTTATGGACGTGAGGAATTTATCTATTAATAATCTGCAAAAAGAATTGACTAAATAGCACTTTCCAAATAAAAATGACAGCAGTTCTCGTGAGCGCTAAAGTTTCTGTTTTTTACAGCAAGTTCAACAAGACTTTCCCCAAGTCTGCCCAACGGTTCTACTTGGCACAAACACTAATTAAACACAAAAAACACAACCAAACAGAGGCTAAATAATTTATTTATTACTAATCAGGATCAAAAAGCAAGGAATAAAAATAAAATTAGGTTTCCTCCCAACAAGCGCTATCGTTTAACGCCCCTAGCTAGGCATAACATGCAAGAATACATCTAGGTATTGCCATCTTTGGTAGGCAATCCATAAGTGGCTCTCATAATAGATTCATAAGGTAATTTAATTTTCTTTCTAGGGAAGTGTTCCATGCCTTTCCTTAACGGAAATTGGAATCTAATATTTACTTCCTTCATATCAATAATTGCACCAATCGTTCTAAGGAAAGGTCTACCAAGAATAATAGGACATGAAGGATTGCAATCTATGTGAAGAACAATAAAATCTACGGGCACATAATTCCTATTTGCAACAATAAGAACATCATTAATTATTCCCATAGGTTTCTTAATAGTGGAATCTACAAGGTGCAAGTTTAGAGAGCAATCATCAAAATCACAGAATCCTAACAAATCACACAAAGTCTTTGGAATCGTGGAAACACTAGCACCCAAATCACATAAAGCATAGCATTCATGATATTTAATTTTAATTTTAATAGTTGGTTCCCACTCATCATAAAGTTTTCTAGGGATTAAACTTCCAATTCAATTTTTTCTTCATAATATTGCATCAAGGCATCAACGATATGTTCAGTAAACGCTTTATTTTGACTATAAGCATGAGGAGAATTTAGCACGGATTGAAAAAAGGAAATACAATCAATCAAAGAGCAATTTTCATAGTTAAATTCCTTGAAATCCATAATAGTGGGTTTAGCAACATCTAGGGTTTTAATTTCTTCAATCCCACTTTTATCAAATTTAGCATCAAGATCAAAAGATTCAGAATTCTTGGAACACCTTCTAGGTAAAGGTGGATCATATTCAGTCCCAACATTATAAAGATTCATGTTTCAAAACAAAGATTTAATAGGGGACACATCAATAACTTTTAGATCTTCATTATTATTTTCATAGGAACTAGAAGAACACACTTTTATAAAGGCATTTTTCTTAGCACGCATCCTAGCGCTTCTTTCTTTGCACTCGTCAATGGAAATTCTCATGGCTTTGAGAGACTCATTGATATCATGCTTAGGTGGAATAGATCTAAGTTTCAAAGAATCAACATCAAGAGCAATTCTATCAATGTTCCTAGCGAAATCATCAATCTTAAGCAATTTTTCTTCAATCATAGCATTAAAATTCTTTTGCGAAGTAATAAATTATTTAATATTAGAATCAAAATCAGAGGGCATCTTATTATAATTTCCATAAGAATTGTTGTAGGAATTACCATAATTATTAGAGGGATTACTAGGATAAGGCCTAGGGTTGAAATTTCCTCTATACGCGTTATTACCAAAATTGTTCCTACCAACAAAATTCACATCCATAGATTCATTATTATTCTCAATCAAAGTTGACAAGGGCATATCATTAGGATCAGAAGAAACACTCTTATTAGCAAATAATTTCATAAGTTCATCCTTCTTTCCACTCAAAACATTAATTTTTTCTATCGCATGCACCTTTTTATTAGTAGATCTTTCAGTGTGCCATTGAGAATAATCAACCATAATATTATCTAGGAGTTTAGTAGCTTCTCCTAAAGTGATTTCCATAAAAGTGCCTCCCGCGGCCGAATCTAAAAGATTTATAGAAGCAAAATTCAATCCGGCATAATTTTTTGTATAATCATCCACAAGTTTAAACCATGAGTAGGGCAATTACGTATCATTAATTTCATTCTCTCCCAAGCTTGCGCAACATGTTCATGATCAAGTTGCTTAAAGTTCATAACATCGTTTCCAAGAGAGATGATCTTAGCAGGAGGAAAATACTTAGAGATAAAAACATCTTTGCACTTGTTCCATGAATCAGTACTATTTTTAGGCAAAGACGAAAACCAAGCTTTAGCACGATCTCTAAGCGAAAAAGTAAATAGCTTCAATTTAACAATATCATTATGCACATCTTTCTTCTTTTGCATGTCACACAAATCAACGAAGCTATTAAGATGGGTAGCGGCATCTTCACTAGGAAGGCCAGAGAACGGATCTTTCATGACAAGATTCAGCAAAGCAGTATTAATTTCACAAGATTCAGCATCGGTAAGAGGAGCAATCACAGTGCTAATAAAATCATTGTTGTTGGTATTGGTGAAGTCACACAATTTAGTATTATCTTGAGCCACCGTGACAAGCAAGCAAACTAACACACAAGCAAACAAAAAGCAAGCGGAAAAAGGGCAAATAGAGAGGGAGGATAGAGAGAGAGGGCGAATAAAACAGCAAGGGTGAATTGGGGGGAGAGGAAAACGAGAGGCAAATGACAAATAATGTAATGCGGGAGATAAGGGTATGTGATGGGTACTTAGTATGTTGACTTTTTCATAGACCTCCCCGGCAACGGCGCCAGAAATCCTTCTTGCTACCTCTTCTAGCACTGCATTGGTTTTCCCCGAAGAGGAAGGGATGATGCAGCAAAGTAGTGTAAGTATTTCCCTCAGTTTTTGAGAACCAAGGTATCAATCCAGTAGGAGGCTACACGCAAGTCCCTCGTACCTGCACAAAACAAATAAATCCTCGCAGACAATGCAAATAGGGGTTGTCAATCCCTATATGGCCACTTACGAGAGCGAGATCTGATAGATATGATAAGATAATATTTTTGGTATTTTTATGATAAAGATGCAAAGTAAAATAAAGGCAAAGTAAAATAGCAAAGTAAAGAACTAAGTAGTAGGAGATTGATATGATAAAGATAGACCCGGGGGCCATAGGTTTCACTAGTGGCTTCTCTCGAGAGCATAAGTATTCTACGGTGGGTGAACAAATTACTGTTGAGCAATTGACAGAATTGAGCATAGTTATGAGAATATCTAGGTATGATCATGTATATAGGCATCACTTCTGAGACAAGTAGACTGACTCCTGTCTGCATCTACTACTATTACTCCACTCATCGACCGCTATCCAGCATGCATCTAGAGTATTAAGTTAAAATAGAGTAACGCCTTAAGCAAGATGACATGATGTAGAGGGATAGACTCATGCAATATGAAGAAAACCCCATCTTGTTATCCTCGATGGCAACAATACAATACGTGCCTTGCTGCCCTTACTGTCACCGGGAAAGGACACCGCAAGATTGAACCCAAAGCTAAGCACTTCTCCCATTGCAAGAAAGATCAATCTAGTAGGCCAAACCAAACTGATAATTCGAAGAGACTTGCAAAGATAACCAATCATACATAAAAGAATTCAGAGAAGATTAAAATATTATTCATAGATAGACTTGATCATAAACCCACAATTCATCGGTCTCAACAAACACACCGCAAAAAGAAGATTACATCAAATAGATCTCCACAAGAGAGGGGGAGAACATTGTATTGAGATCCAAAAAGAGAGAAGAAGCCATCTAGCTACTAACTATGGACCCGTAGGTCTGAAGTAAACTACTCACACTTCATCGGAGAGGCTATGGTGTTGATGTAGAAGCCCTCCGTGATCGATGCCCCCTCCGACGGAGCTCCGGAACATGCCCCAAGATGGGATCTCGTGGATACAGAAACTTACGGCAGTGGAATTAGGGTTTTGGCTCCGTTTCTGATCGTTTGGGGGTACGTGGGTATATATAGGAGGAAGAAGTACGTCGGTGGAGCAACAGGGGGCCCACGAGGGTGGAGGGTGCGCCTGGGGGGGGGGGCAGGCGCCCCTACCTCATGGCCTCCTGTTAGCTGGCTTGACGTAGGGTCCAAGTCTCCTGAGTTGTATTCGGCGAGAAAATCACGTTACCGAAGGTTTCATTCTGTTTGGACTCCGTTTGATATTCCTTTTCTTCGAAACCCTAAAACAGGCAAAAACAGCAATTCTGGGCTGGGCCTCCGGTTAATAGGTTAGTCCCAAAAATAATATAAAAGTGGATAATAAAGCCCAATAATGTCCAAAACAGTAGATAATATAGCATGGAGCAATCAAAAATTATAGATACGTTGGAGACGTATCAAGAGGATCCTGTGGGTTTCAAACTCCCATCTTCGGACGAGGTGGTCTGCTTTGGATCTACGGCCAGTGCAGGGATGATAGTTGGTCTTTGAGCGGCGCCTGATGACGAATCCGATGGGTTTCTTTCTTGGAGATGAGGAATAGCGGTCGAGGCCGTGAACCCTTCGAAGATCAAGTCTCCTCGGATGTCGGCAATGTAATTCAGGCTCCCGAATCTGATCTGATGACCAGGGGCATAATTGTCGATCCGCTAAGGTGACCAATTGAATTGGCACGCAGAGCAAAGCCGCCAAACACAAATGGTTTTCCTGGAAACAACGTCGTTGTTGACGATCGAACAAGCCATCAAACCTTCTACCGATGACACAGTGGAACTCTCAATGAAAGCACCAATGTCGGTGTCAAAACCGGCCGATCTCGGGTAGGGGGTCCCGAACTATGTGTCTGAGGATTGAAGGTAACAGGAGACAAAGGGGACACGATGTTTACCCAGGTTTGGGCCCTCTTAATGGAGGTAAAACCCTACTTCCTGCTTGATTGACTTTGATGAATATAGTGGTTACAAGAGTTGATGTACCTCGAGATCGTAATGGCTAAACCCTAGATGTCTAACCTATATGAATTCTGATCATCTCCACGGACTAACCCCTCCGGTTTATATCACTACAAAAAAAAGACACATCCGTGACATTTTGGGCCGAACGATTTTTTTTTCTGTCATACATATGACACTTCTTTGACGATAATTGTGACAAAACCCGGTATCATCATAGATGTGGTGGGCTCCTACTTCTATGACAAAAAATCATGACAGAAAATGGGCTTTTCGTCCTGGGCGGGCCGGAGACGCAGCTGCATGACATTCTTTGGGCCATCCATGACGGAAAAAACCATGGTAGAAGCGAGGGGGAGGAAAATTTCGGGGAGTTCCCGGTTTTGGTGGGAGGTCGGGGGCCGAGCGATGCGCGTTTCTCTCGTACACGTATGCGCGTGTGTGCGAGGCATTGGCTCTAACTGAACCCGAGCGAGACGTTGGGCTCTAACTGAACCCGAGCGATTGCACTGCAGGCTACGCGTTACTGAACCTGAGCGATCGATCGATGGCTGTTAACTAAACCCGATCGAGCGATTTTTGCTACTGCTGCTAACTGAAGCCGATCGATGCTGCCTGTGGGATGAACAGTGAGTGTTGCGGGGGGTTTGGATAAACAGTGAGCGGTGGCGTTGCCTCTGGATGAACAGTGAGCGGTGGCGTTGCCTCTGGATGAACAGTGAGCGGTGGCGTTGCCTCTGGATGAACAGGACCCCGTGGTGTGGTGGAGGGCTGGATGAACAGTAGACGGTGGAGGGGTGCCCGTGGAGGGGTGGTTGAATAGGACCCCGTGGTGTGGAGGGCTGGATGAAAAGTAGATAGTGGAGGGGTGCCCGTGGAGGGGTGGTTGAACAGTAGCCGGTGGAGCAGCGCGCGGTGGAGGCTGGATGAACATGAGCCCGTGGAGGCTGGAGGAGGTCGACGGTAGCCCGGGGAGGCTGGAGCAGGTCGACGGTAGAGATGAACAGTACCCCATGGAGTCCCGTTTTGCGGTACACCACACCCCTCCCGATGAACAGGACCCCCGTTTCGACCGTAGGAGGTCGGTTTCATCTGTTTTGCGGTATGCCACACCCTTCCCGATCAACAGGACCCCCGTTTCGACCGTAGGAGGTCCGTTTCCTCCGTTTTGCGGTACGCCAGACCCCTCCCGATCAACAGGACCCCGTTCCGAATGTAGGAGGTCCATTTCCTCCATTGTGCGGTACGCCAGGCCTCGTTTCCATCGCCCGTTCCGTCCAAGCCCTCCCGATGAACACGACCACGCATTCTATTCTGACCCAGCCGGTTGGCTCCCACGCGTTCCGTTGCCTCCCGATGAACACGACGCCTTCCGTTGCCTCCCGAAGAACACGACGCATTCCGTTGCCTCCCCATGAACACGACGCATTCCATTGCCTCCCCATGAACACAACGACGATGCTGTTTCTCCGTTCCGACCCAGCCATGTACACGAGCCCTGGCCGTACGTATGCGCGAGTAGGCGTTCGAGAGCCCGCACGTATGTACACATACATAGCCGTATTTTCTTTCTTGCACCCTGGCCGCTGTACGTATGTGTACATGCTACGTGCGCGCCTCTACTACGACACGTACGCGCCTCTACTACGACACGTACACGCCTCTACTATGACATGTGCGCGCCTCTACATCCACTAGTATATATGTACGTACACGTTCACGACCAGAATGACAACGCTACGTACGCTTCGACCAGGTGGGCCCCGACTGTCAGGCACTTCCTTGTGTGCGAAGATGTAGCTAGTGGGTCCTAGCAGTCAGGGGGGCGAATCGTTTTTTTGCCCGGACGCACTTCCTTGCGTGCGAAGATGTAGCTGGTGGGTCCCAGCAGTTAGGGGGGCGAATCGTTTTTTTGCCCGGACGCACTTCCTTGCGTGCGAAGATGTAGCTGGTGGGTCCCAAAAGTCAGGGGTAAACGTTTTTTCGCGAAATACGGTGGCCCGTCCTGTGGGTCCCCGTTGTCAGGTGGAGGAATCATTATTTTGCGCATAATAAGGAGGCACTTCCTTGCTGCGGCCGTGGACCCAGCTGTCAGCCTCTCCACGTACAGTCCACGTCCGATGGAAGTCGTTCCTTGACCATGTTGACCACTCCGCGCCGAGAGCACCACGGCGGTGGACGATGGCAAGGACTAGGAAGGGGACGACTCAGAGCCGGGGAAGACGCAACAGTGGATGCCCACGAAGAGGAGTATGAGGGTTCACTGGTTCAGTTGCGGTGTGAGGCTGTTGTCGCCGCACAATAACAGGGGGTGTGGGTGAGTAGAGGGATGGCCTTGCTAGCGGTGGGAGTAGTAGGGGCGGTGAGGCCTCCGCAGCATCACAGCCGGCCACGGGAGGCAGGAGCACGCGGCACGACCGTCGCTGGTTTGGGCGGCTGGAGCAAGAAGACCAGAGGTTGAAGAAGCACTACGGCCGTTGGATGAACATCGTACGGTAACAGGAGCTAGAATCATTCATATTGACTAAGTTGACAAAGCCCTCCGTCCCCGTCAACTTGGTAGGCCCACAAGTCAGCCTCCCATTACGCTGGGTTCCGGCTGGCAAGGGGAATATTCATTTTTTTATGCGTAATAAGGAGGCACTTCCTTGCGTCTGAAGATAGCTGGTGGGTCCGACATGTCAGTGGGGGGCACATTATTTTCGCGAAATACAGAGGCCCTTCCGGTGGGTCCCAGATGTCAGGTGGAGGAATCATTATTTTGCACATAATAAGGAGGCATTTCCTTGTGTGCGGTCGTGGACCCAGCTGTCAGCCTCTCCATGCACAGTCTACTTCCGATGGTGTCGTTCGTTGACCACGCCGCGCCGAGTGCATCCAAGGTGGCGGACGACGGCGTGGCCCCGGACAGCAACGAGCCGGAGATGGGAAGACGTGGGAGTAGAGTCGCAGACGGAGAGGTGTACGAGGGTTAACTGGTTCTAGTGCGGTGTGGTTCGGCAGTCGGTGGAGAAGAACAGGAGGTGTGGAGGGGTGGAGGGATGGCCTGGCCAACGGTGGAGTAGCGCTTCATAGCGAAGCGTGTTAAGCAGAGCTGCTAGTAGCAGGAGGCGGGAGGTGGTCCCGGCGGCGTTGGAGGAAGAAGACGAGAGATTGAAGATGGATGCCGGTCGTTGGATGTAAATCCAACGGCTAACATGTCAGAATCATTTGTTGACTAAATTGACAACGACTTGCGTTGGCTTCGACCTATTGGCCCACATTTCAGCCTCCAAAAATGTGGCCCGTATTCAACCCATTTTTTCAGAATTTACAGTCTTTTTTTGCGCGGTAGAATTTACAGTCAATTTGATCTTTTTTTTTGAATTACAGCCATTAGCTTGGCTGGGTGAACAAATAATGTAGTGTCCATGCGGCCCATTTATTTTATTTCCTAAAAAATTACAGGCCATTTGCACTTTATCAAAATACACGATTTTGCTGGGATGATTCTAATTATAATGTTGGGTTGGGCCAGCAATGTTATCAAAAAATAAAAAGGGGCTGAGCATTTTGTTATAAATATATTTAAATAATAAGTGATATTATTACATTTGTCCTTAAATCTTACCAAGCTTTTGTACACAATCACTAGGATTTTCCTGCCAAAACAATCCAGGATTTTATTTGTTAAGAAATTATTCTTATAAGTTAATAAGATGTGGGATATTATTTTCTTACATATGTAAGTATCTATTAAATATATGATGACAATAAAAATAATATATAATAACATATAAAATATTTTTTAGAGAAACAGGGAGCATCTCCCTGGTTCCATTGCTGAGAACGAAACCACAACATATTTTGATACAACAGCTCAAAGAGCAGTTCGAAAGCAAAGGTAGAAAAGCTACAAACTAGGGGGGTGGATGAACAAGTTCTCTGAATAACACAAATCACCCGAGCGGTGCCAAAGGCAGAGTGGATAGAGCACTCAAATGACACAAGGAGGGTCCAGCGAAGACTTCATGGTCTTCAGCTGAGGGGCCGTGTCAGCCTGTGCCGACCAGTAAGCAAGCGGAGACACCGGGCTGGAAGGCGTAGCATGGTGGATGTCCCTCTGTTTCGGCGCCAGGTGCCCATCATCTTCATCAGAGATCTTGAGACGAGCCCACGGGTCCAGCCCAGAGCAGGTCGAGCCTTGTTCAGCCACAAGTGATCGCCAACAGTTTTTGGAGGGATCTTGTTAGGGTTTCCACGAAGCTCATCAACTTGTCCTTGTCCGATCCGGAGGAGAGAATCTCCCAGTTCCTCACCATGTTCCTGATCAACCTCAAGACCCGCAGAATGGAAATCCAGGAGGTGTTACTGAAAATCATAGCATTTCTATATTTCCAGAGGCACCAAAGGACAGCTAAGCTAACAATATTTAAAACTGAGCACTTTTTGGTAGCAATCCAGAATCTGGCGACAGATTCGAAGGATGAGCCAATCTGACTAGAGAAATATTCCTCAATTTGGGCCCAGAGATGTTTAGCAACTATACATTCAAAAAATAGGTGAGAACAAGACTCTTGTTCCAAGCAGTAAACACAATCAAGGGGTCTGATGATGTGTCTCTTCCTAGGGTTATCCCTAGTCATCAATTTGTTTTTGGAGAGAAGCCAGAGACATACATGAATTTTAGGGGGAACTCTCAATTTCCAGACAGCAGGGATAAACATGGGTTGAACCCCTCTAAAGTTGATAACATGATAGAGGGAGCTGGAGGAATACTTCCCCTTATTGTCCAGCTGCCAAATTAGGGCATCCGGCTCGGCAGTAAAGGTAATGCTTTTGGCAATTTCCTCCAACTGGAACCATTGTTCCATGAGACTATCACTAAAGTTCCTTCTAAAAGAGAGTTTTAGGCATTGATCGTCCCAAACTTCATTGACACTTTTGTTAAGCTCATTGCAGACAGAGTAAATAGGCCAAAATTGGACTGCTAGGGGGGATGTGCCAAACCAAGTATCTTCCCAGAACCTGGTTCTGCTCCCATCCCCTATGTTCCATCTGTAGCCAAATTTCACAGCATGCATAATAGATTTTAATCCTTTCCAGAATCTAGAGGTCTTAGGGTTGCAGGAAGGGACAAAAATATTAGGTTTATTTCCTAGGTATTTATGGGCAATAAGAAGCTTCCAGGGTTTCAGGTCTTCCTCATAGAATCTTTGAATCCAAGACCCTAGAAGACAATTGTTAATTTCTTGGAGGTTAGGTATGCCTAGGCCTCCAAAATCTTTTTTCATAGAGACTAGGGCCCAATTAGCAAGGTGTAGCTTCCTATTTCCCTCAAAATCATTCCACAAGCAATGAGACATCTAAGAATTGATGAGGTTCACTGCCCATTTAGGGAACTTAAAGAAGGAGAGGAGATACACTGGAATGCTAGCCAAACAAGCTTGTATGAGGATCAATCTACCTCTGTAAGAGAGAAGTTTGCCCCTCCACCCAACAATCTTTTTAATGATTTTATCCAGAAGGGGTTGGATATCCTCTCTCCTCAGTTTATCATAGTGGAGAGGGATACCTAGGTACTTAATGGGGAAGTTACCTTTATTACGGACTAGAATAGAGAGGAAGTCAGCTAACTCCTGATCATCCATGTTGATAGGGATGAGTTCACTTTTAGAGTAGTTGATTCTCATGCCTGAGACTTGTTCAAAACAGGTTAGAACAGTTTTCAGATTGCTAGCATGTGTGGAGTCATTGTCTAAGAAAAGGATGGTATCATCTGCATATTGAAGGCAGATGATGCCACCAAGGCAGATCTCAGGACAGAGCCCTACAATCATACTATGATCAGCAGCTTTGCTCAACATTTTAGTAAGAACGTCCTCTACTAAATTAAACAAAAGCGGGGAGATGGGGTCACCTTGCCTAAGGCCTTTACCATCAAGGAAAAAATCACTTTCACAGTTATTTAACTTGACCCCAACAGAACCCCCATGAGTAAGTTGCTGGATCCAACTAGTCCATTTACCCCCAAAACCTCTAAGCTTCAGGAGTTTCATAAGGAAATCAAGGTCAACTTTATCGAAGGCAGTCTAAACTAGAACTACCATCTAGAGAAAAATTCTCACAAAACAGAGCCTTCAGATCTGTTTTGGTGAGGGTAAATATAGGAAGAGCATTCAATGCCATCATTAAGAGAAGTAACATCTACACCAATCTTAGCAGCAATGGCATTGAAGGAAAGATCATTAAAGTTGGAGAAGGAAGTGTGTTTCATACCCTGGGGTTTTTGCACTTCCAGGTTCTGAACCTCTTTCAATAATGGTTCTCTTGTCACCAGCTACCCTGGCACTGGTTCTGGTGGCTTGAACAGGACCCCATTTGGGAAGGTGCTTCTCCTTAAGAAGGGCATGGAAGTCAGAGTTGTATTTTGAGTCCAAATTTTCTGGGAGTTTAGTTGTTTCAACAAGTGCCTCTTGATCCTCTTGTAGATCTACAGAACCTTCTAATTCCATCAGATCATCATCTTCCAGGAGCTCCATTTCCTTGAGGAGGTTGAATCCATCAGTTTCATCAAGCACAGAATTCAAGATCTTTTCCTGGATGCTGATTTGAGGAGTGTATGGAGAATCAGGGAGGTGTGTCTTGAGGACTGAAGTGGGTGTAGTTTCTCCAAGCATCTGATTGTGGACAAAAGACTGTCCTCTGATGTTAGGGGCCCCAGAATTGGCAGGAGTCCCTTTATCTGATTCAAATCTAGAGCTCCTATTGGATTCAGCATCTTCAGTAAGATTGGTACCAGTTTCAGTTGCAGAGACATATGTACCAGCAGAGAGGTTGGTGGAGGTGCCAGTTTCAGTGGGGGTTAAGGACTCCACCTCAATGAGTAGCCTGTAGATTTTGTTCCCAACTCCAAAAAGCCTTTCCGCAGGGCTTTTGGAGGGATCTTTACATAAGATTTTGACCCTAACAGTTTCATAGAATGACTTGAAATTATGCTGCCAATCCACATCCAGTAAGACCCCCAGAGTGGAAGTGATTTGATCCAGCATAGTCCAGTCACACCACTTGGGGGTTCAATTTCCTGATCTTGATCCAAGTTTCCTGGAGGTCCTCTTCAGACTCAATCCTGCCTTTCTAGATTTCAACATTGACTACAACATTGTCTTTTTTGAGACCAAAACAGGGGTATCCAACAACTTGAACTACATCTATTTCAGGAGGAAATTTGACCAAGAATGTCCACTCATCTAGGGCATTGATTGGCCAGGGCCAGTTGGTTTTGTAAATGTCTGCAAACTCAGTGGCAAGTTCCTGCTTGGTCACTTCACCAGCTTTTACCAGTACAATCCCCACATTCTTCAGGGAGCCATGATACTGAGCATTTTCATCAGGTGGGTCTATGTGGTAGAACCCTAATCCTGGAGCAGCACTTCCAACATATCTAGCAGAACTGTGGGTTTTTCTTCTGACAGGGCAATTCTCAACTTTATGGGAAACCATTTTGCAGATAAAACAACTCTTGGGCTTGACACATTTATCCAAATGATGCCCTGGTTCCCCACAGTTGTAGCAGATCACCTCAGAGTATGCCATAAGGCCCGAAGTAGGGGCAGGAGCAGTTTTCTGGATGTCCTGTCTCTTCTTTTGCTGATTCTTGCCTTGAGATTTCCCACTGATCTAAGAGTCAGAACTATCAGCAGATTGATCTTGGGCAATACAGGAACCTGCCCAGATTGTGCCCCCATTTGGGGCGGAGGTGGGCCATACCACTGCCCAACCGGCGCTCCCCCCATTGTGATAGGGGAAATTCATCGGAGTTCCTGGTTCCTTCTCATCCTCCAGCCAGATGTTGTCTCTCACGAAGCAGAAATAACCACCAGACAACTCAATTGAAGCAGATTGCAAGCCTAATTTCAATCTTCTGCAGGTTAGGGGGAGAGGTAAGGTAGGGGATCCACCTGCTCCGGCTCTAGTGGCGTGCTAGTGGGCATGAGTCCAGTCAAGCATTCCCATCTCGTAGCACAGCGTGTATCTCCTGAATTCACTTCTCCTTTCTCCCATCAAACAAACGCAATCGGCGGCTCCCTGGGGTGGGGCATCATGTGCTTCTCCGAGAAATCTCCTTCGAAGTAGATCCGCAGGTCTAGATTCAGCAGCTCCCAATCCACATGATCCTTGCACATCCGAGCATACCTGCGCGAGTGAGAGAACGGATTTGGTCCCTCCTCGGCTTCCTCCCTCGCAGCTTCCTCCTCTACTTCCCTCCATTCGCACGTGCACTGGGTCCAGGAGAGAGCGTCGTCGTGGATCCGCATCGCCCGCTCCCTCCATCTCCTCCCTCGAGTCTCCCGCAGCACCGCCGGCGCGACAGAGTTGAGCGGCTGGAGCATCCGCGGGAAGGCTTTGTAGATATGTGGGAGATGCATCTTGTACATCTGCCTGTCTTCCAGCCATTCCCCCATGGATATGGCCGGCGACTCCGTGGGGCGCGCGAGCGGACTTGCTGAGGGGGGTAGGCGTGCCCGGAGTCAGGAGGCAGGGGGTGGCGGCGAGATCTATGGCGGCGGCGAGGGTGGAGTTAGTGGCGGGGGCGGCGGCGAGGGTGGAGGTGGTGGCGGGGGCGAAGGGGATCGCGAGAGCGGTCATCTATTTGCCAATTATGTGAACTAAACAGTCAACATATAAAATAACTTAAATATATATAATATAGTTAGAAGGGAAACATAAGTTGGACCTGGCGTTCCTATTCTTATATAGAAAAATAGAACAGACCTCTGCGTTTCTTCAAAAAAATACATAAATTGGGCTGCCAAAAATAAAACCTCGGATGGGAGGTCCATAGGCCGGTCGATACATGACGGCCCTAAGAAAATACAAACAAGCCTATGGACCTCCCATCCGAGGTCGTGGGCTGCGCATGTTAAAAATGAAAGCCTAGACGGGGCAGCCCAAAACCATGTCCAACACTTGCCAAAACTTCGTCCCTCATTTTCTCTGTGTTTCGCACACTCGACATTGTGTGGGCATTTTGACTGTGCATCATATGAAGATGTTCTATGGATGAATGTTGATCAGCATGATGTTAACTGGCCGGTAGTTCCATTTTCGACCATGAATAAAACTTCCAACATGATGTTAACCCTGTTTGAAAAGGCCGTGCTAATATAAATGCTCTGCCTCTAAAAGTAGCAGTTTCTTATCTGAAACTAAACTTGCAGTTTCTTATCTGAAACTGAAACTTGCAGTTTCTTCTCTGAGAGTCACATTGTGTGCACTTTTATACTCCTATGAAACTACATTTTTTAAGTGCTAAAAATAGATATCTAGAATTCATAAAATACTTCATATGCTGAATACTGCAAATCTGAAATTCAAAAGACATTCATATCTGAAAGTACTCTCAAAATACACAACACAAAACACAATTCACAACCTGCAAATACTGACAACCCTAAGCTCCTCCTAACAATTCACAACCTGCCCGACTATTGGGCTGGGGGGCAGCCCCCTCCTATTCCTCGACGGCAGACAGCCGCCTCGTGAGACGATGTGAACGGCGAGGGAGACGATGGCAGGGAAGCGTCGTCGGGACAACTGCTTTTCTCCTCTTGAAGTTGGGTTCGGTCGACGAAGACTCCACCAGCTTGCTCTGGCAGGACACCCTCACAAACAACACCCTGTAGATGCTCGATCCTTCAATCTCTGGTGGATGCTCCATCTGGGATCGATACTCCCACCACCGCTCCCTCACGATCAGATTTGGTGAATCTGTTTGCTCCATGGCCCAGAGGAGCAGCTCTATGTACTCCGGCGCGACTCCCTCCGGGAGTATCGCCGCCTTTTCGCTCTGTTGCAAATATTTGGCCATGGATGTCGTCGTCGCTGCTAGTTGGTCCTTGTTGTCAAACCAAGACTGTATCTCCAACATCCTAGCTAGCTTCACAGGGTCACCGTCTGCGATCCTCACATATCGGTTGTACTCCTCCATTGATCTACTTCTCCACAGCACCTTCACTCACCGGCAGTGGTTTTTGAATGGAAGAGGAGAGGAGCAGCGCTGGTTTTGGATTAGAACGGGAGAGGAGCGAGGCTGGTTTTGGACTGGAATAGGAGGATGGGCGGTGGTTTTGAAATGGAAGAGGAGAGGAGCGGCGCTGCATTTAGATTGGAACAGGAGAGGAGCGGCGGTGGTTTAAGAGGAGAAGAGCGGAAGAGTGGCGCTGGTCTTGGAAGTATTTTTTTGTTGTTTTGCGTATTTTGGGTCAAAGTTTGACCACGCACTGTATTTGACAAGCAAAATGTGAATGTATGTCACCAAAAATTGTATCGTTTGGTTCGTATCTGAATGTACTTTCAAATTATATTATTTTTGCAACGTATAATATATATTTTATGTGCAAAAAACATGGTCAATTATGACCCAGAATAAAAGGGAGACTAGTTAATGTGGGGTCGCTTTCTTAATTGAAGGGTAAATTGATTTTGATTTTGATCCAGTCACAGCGCGCCGGCCCTCTCGTCCAATCCTAAATCGCTGCTGCATGCTCCTCTCCCTCTTCTCCATTGCAAAACCACCTCTTCTCCTCTCCATCATCTCCATTCCAAAACCACCGTCTTGCCTCTCCCTCTTCTGATCTTCTCCATTGCAAAACCACCTCCTCTCCTCTCCATCATCTCCATTCCAAAACCAATGTCTCGCCTCTCCCCCTTCTCTATTGCAAGACCATCGTCTCTCCTCCGTTTTCTAGACGCTTTACTCCATGGCGCGGGCGCAATCCATGGATACAAATTAGTATACTGTATACTATTTAAAAGTCGAGGGCGGGGCTTTTCCTGCATGGTAGGCGGCGGGGCAGTTCCGCCTAGTCGGTTCGACAGAGACGTGAGAAGACGAGGGAGTAGGCTGCTGCAAACGTAGGGCTGTGTGATTTGACAGCGAGTTACTGCCGGATAGGTGGGGCCCCGTGATTTGACTTGCCATTATCATTTTAACTGCGGTGCTACGACCAGCGTGAGTCTTCCGATTCCTGACCACCTCCATATAGGTGCCTGTCGGTGTCAAAACCGGCGGATCTCGGGTAGGGGGTCCCGAACTGTGCGTCTAGGCCGGATGGTAATAGGAGGCAGGGGACATGAAGTTTTACCCAGGTTCGGGCCCTCTTGATGGAGGTAAAACCCTACGTCCTGCTTGATTAATATTGATGATATGGGTAGTACAAGAGTAGATCTACCACGAGATCAGAGAGGCTAAACCCTAGAAGCTAGCCTATGGTATGATTGTTGATGTGTATGTCGTCCTACGGACTAAAACCCCCCGGTTTATATAGACACCGGATAGGGTTAGGGTTACATAGAGTCGGTTACAATGGTAGGAGATCTGAATATCCGTATCGCCAAGCTTGCCTTCCACGCCAAGGAAAGTCCCTTCCGGACACGGGATGAAGTCTTCAATCTTGTATCTTCATAGTCCTGGAGTCCGGCTGAAGGTATAGTCCGGCCATCCGGACACCCCCTAATCTAGGTCTCCCTCAGTAGCCCCTGAACCAGGCTTCAATGACGACGAGTCCGGCGCGCAAATTGTCTTCGGCATTGCAAGGCGGGTTCCTCCTCCAAGTACTTCATAGAAGATTTTGAACACAAAAGTAGTGTCCGGCTCTGCAAAATAAATTTTCCACATATTGCCATAGAGAGAATAATATTTACACAAATCTAATCCGCTGACGTATTCCGTAGTGTGACATCACACCACGACCAAGCTTTTATTCAAACCGTTTTATTGTCCCATCTCAGCGCGTTATGCGAGGCGGTTTCCTTGGCACATCTTGTTAAAGCAGAGATCGTGTTCCCTTATTCCGGGATTCTCATCAATACGGGCGTGGGTAACCCAACCGCGCCATTGATTATGGCGCTTGGGAGATAAGCGAGTTTTACCAGGCTGGTGGGGACATGTAGTTGCGTCCACCCATATAAGGGGATAAGGATCCACCTTTTCACCTACGCCTTCTTCCTCCTTCGCCTATCCATTCTCGCGCACTCGAGCTCCAGCGCCCAAGTCTGCACTCCTCACCTCAACCTTTCCCAGCCATGTCTAGAGCGGGAGGCAAGTGGATGGTCTCCTCCGTCACAGAGGGACACATCAAAAAGCTGAGGAAGGCCGGATATCTAGCTAGCGACATCGCGCACCGGCTTCCCGAAACGGGGCAGCTCATCCCCACTCCCAGGCCCCATGAGAGGGTGGTATTCCTCCCCCATTTCCTCCGTGGACTGGGCTTCCCTCTGCATCCATTTGTCCGGGGGCTCATGTTCTACTACGGCCTGGATTTCCACGATCTGGCCCCAAACTTTGTCCTCAACATCTCGGCGTTTATCGTCGTGTGCGAGGCTTTCCTCCGCATCCGCCCCCATTTCGGCCTATGGCTCAAGACCTTCAACGTCAAGCCAAAGGTGGTGCGCGGCAACCAAGCGGAGTGCGGAGGAGCCATGGTGGGCAAGATGGATAACGTCCTATGGCCCTGAGGGTTCCTTTGTGGAGACCCTAAAGGGGTGGCAATCGGGGTGGTTCTACATCACCAAGCCGCGCGACCCTAAGTGGGTCGCAGCCCCCGAGTTCCGGTCCGGCCCCCCAATGGGGCTCACGTCTTGGAAAGAGACGGGCCTGTCATGGGGCAGGCAAAAGGAGGTGACCGGACTCCAAACATGCATCCAATCCCTGGCAAACAAGCAACTCAGGCTTGTTAACATAGTCCAGGTTATGCTCATCCGCCTGATCCTCCCGTGTCAACAACGGGCTTTCAACCTGTGGGAGTTCGATCCAGCGCGGCACCAAACTCTGAGCAGGCTCTTCGACACGACATATGAAGATGCCTGGAAGGGGCTTTTCAAAGGCACCGAGGCTCCCGCATCTGCTACCGAGGATCACGGATACAGCACGCAGCGTCACGCTAGCGCGGTAAGTTTTTTGTACCTCTTACAGGGCACTAGTTTTTCATAGTTCAACTCTGTGCGGGATCTAAGCTCCCTTACCTTTGACAGGATTGGCAGGCGAAGTCTGGACAGATCAACTATCCGGCTCCTTCGCCCGAAGGCCCAGCGGACGCCCTCTTGGCAAAGCTGCTGGTTCCGGTACCCTATGTGGTGCCGGAGAAGAAGGCCGCGAAAAAGGCCGTGGGGACTCAAAAGAGTGACTGGCGCCAGGAGGCGTCGGATCCATCATCCGACGGTTCCGAGGCGCACTCCTCCCACGAAGATGAGGAGGGGGAAGAAGGGACCCCTCCCCCTCCAGCGGGGGAAGGGAAGAAAAGGAAGGCCGCCCCAACTGGGGAGGCCGAGGGGTCCAAGAGAGGGAGAACCCCTCCTCCGGACTACACCAACGCCGACGACGACGAAGAAGAGTGGCCGCCCAGGGCCAAGCCCCTGGCGAAATCGTAAGTATCCGGATACCGGAGTGATTTCATAGTATTCGTTTATTGCACAGCTTTCCCTTATGTCGAATATGTTTATGTAGCCCACCTAAAGACCGGCTCGACGCGTCGTCGAGCGGCTCACTGGACTCGTCGGACGTGAACTCGCTGCCGACGGCTTCCTCCCCCCGCCCTACGGATGACATCGAAGTGTTGTCCCAACAGGGTCCAATCCGGGAGGAGGTGGTCCTGTAGGCGCCGCAAGGCGACCTCCCGGACTCCAGGAGTAAAGGGGACGAAACCCCCTAGGGCTCCAAGTCCGGCCTTAGGCCGGACACTGATCCGGAACCTTCAAAGGTTCCAGAGTCCGGAGGGGAACCTCCTTCCAAGAGGAGCAAACCCACCGCGGCGGCGACCTCCGTCCAATCGGAGGCGCCGGACAATATGTTGGAGGCGCTCCAAGGTGCCTCCATCGACGAGGGGCACCGCACTATTATGAGTGCGGTGATCCAGAAGGTTCAGTCTGCCAAGAGCGGACTGACTGAAGCTTGTACACGCCTTTTAACAGGCTTTGAGGTAAGTAAAGAATGTGTAAATAACATTACCGCATAGACAGTAGCCCCTGATGCTCTGTTTGGCGTTCGGAAAGAAAAGCCGAATAGAGGATCAAATAAAAATCGCAGGAGTCTAAAAAGAGTCAATATGCGTGTGCAGGCTTCCCTGCTGGCATCCGCCGCACTGACTGCGGAAGTGGACGTGCTAAAGTAGAACCTCGAGCGGTCCGAGCAAGAGCTCGGACGTGCCAAGAAGAAGCTCGAGGACAATGACGGTAAGAAATACCTTGTTTAAATTAAATATATGTATATATAAAAATGTGCAATTGCAAAAAATGACAGGATTATCGTGGCTATTGTAGGGGCCACGTCTGAGGTGGCGACCCTGAAGCAAGCGCTGCTTGAGGCTGAGAATAGGTCGGCTGCGGAGCGCGTTGAGCGAGAAAAGTATGAGGCTGAGGTTGGCAAGGTGCGGCAAGAGCTCCAGGCTCTCATGGAAAAACATGAGAGTTTGGAGCGTGACTCAAGGACGCGAGCGTCTGAGCTCGTGGCGGCTACTGAAAGTGCCAAGTCTGCCAAGGCCGAATCCCAGAAGACCCTCCAGGAGTTGGATGAGGTGAAGAAGATAGCGGCGGGTAAGGCATTCTTTATGCAAAGTAAACACATAAGCGTGAGTTACTTGTTACTTACCCGAATCCGGAGTTCTCCAGGCGTGTTCGCAGACCTTCCCCGGAGTGTATCTGATGCCGCCGCATTCTATCGAGCCGAGGAGGGCAGCTCGACGGAGAAAGTGTTCTGGTCTCAGTACGCTGAGGCCGGACACCCCATGCCCCTGAGCGACCAGTTGAAGCAACTGGTCGAGCTCCACAAGGCGGCCGAATAGGCCATGAAGGGCCTCATAGTTCGGCTGTGGCCTGGAGAGGCTCAGCCTGGGAGCTATTTCGGGCTGGTGGAGGCCTGTCCAAGGCTCGAAGTCATCAAGCGCTCCGTCTGCATTGAAGGTGCCCGTAGGGCCCTTGCCCGTGCGAAAGTGCACTGGGGCAAGCTGGATGCTGAGAAGCTTGTAAAGGACGGGCCACCGCCGGGGAAAGAGCATCGTAAGCCCGAAAATTATTATAAGGATGTTCTGAAGGGTGCCTGCCTTGTGGCGGAGGAATATTCTATGGATGTAATTTTTGAGTAAAACTCGCTCGTTTTGTCCCGTGCGCTGAAAACTTGTTCATATGCGCTTAAGCAATGCTGTTTGAATTTAAAATATTACCTTCTGTGTGACTGTTTATCAATACTGAGAGATGGCGAGTCGTCGACTTCTGCCCCCTTGCCGCTAGTGCTGGGGTGTTCGGGGATAAATTTGGGTGCTCTTTTTCCCATATTTGGGTCCTTCGAGGGAGGCGCTCAGCCCGACGAACGAGGCAATCGGACTATAATGCGTGAACACTCTCACTTAGCCATAGAATTCTATAATTTTAAATTTCGGCGAAGCCCCTAGTATTCGGAAGACCGAGTTCGGGGCGCTATCCATGCCTTGGCCGGACAGAGTCGGCTCCTCGCCCTAAGCGGCATAAGTCTTTAGGGACTCGAAAAAACCTCTCAAACAGCGACCAGCTCTCGCCTCATCATGACGGTCAGTTTTAGCTTTCTCCACTGAGGTGCTCGACCCAGCTCAACCAGGGCACAATCGCAGTGGTTCTCCTAGTGCTACCTTAGCCGATATAGCGGAACGTAAGGCACCAAAACATAGGAGCCGGGCAAACCCAACTATTGACCCAAGACATGATTTGGAGTCGATGCATATAATGCTATAAGTTCGGGGTGCCATACTTGTTAAAGTGTTCGGACTTCTCACACCATGTTGAGGGGTACGGAAGCCCCTGGCGTATTTTGGCCATACCAAAGTGTACGGGTGCAACATGTCGTTAAGGAACATATATAAATATATAAAAAAGGTAATGCAAAAATAGACAAAAGCTATGCATTGTTTATTAAAAAGAGCTGCGATCAAAGCAGAACGATACAAATAATGCGATAAGCAAAAGGTTGGACAATGTAACATGTCCGCTCCAGGGGCAAGCTGTGGAATAATGTGCGAAACAGGTATACTGATCGTGATAGAGACCACCTGGGAGTTCCGTAATGCGGTGTGGCTTGGCTGCTTCCCTGGTTCTTGCATCGTTTCTGCGGCAACTAAACTGCCGAACAGGCCTTCCGAAGAGTGGAGCCCTGAAAATAAGAGAAAATTTAAAAAATCGGCAGCCCCTGGTGCGGTTTCAGCCGTGTTTCGGGCGTGCCGTGGTGGTGCCCCTCCCCCTGTGCCCATGGTATCTCTAGAGCGTAGTTATGTGCGCGAAGTACTGGCATCGCCTTTTTGCGAGGGTTGGGGTTGGGGCCGCATTGCTACGCCTGCTCGGATCATGCCAGGCGGTCTTGTTGTAGGTTACTCTGGGCGTGCTTGACGGTGTCCGGTCATTTAGTGGCCGGGCTGGAGAACTGCCTAAAGAGGCTGCTTTGAACTTCCGCCGCAAGGGCCGCCGTGTGCTCCTCCATTCGGAAGGAGCGTTCGGTGTTTCCATTGACTGTAATTACTCCTCGAGGGCCTGGCATCTTGAGCTTAAGGTATGCGTAATGCGGTACCGCATTGAACTTAGTGAATGCGGTTCGCCCGAGCAGTGCGTGATAACCACTGCGAAACGGGACTATGTCAAAGATTAACTCCTCGCTTCGGAAGTTATCCGGAGATCCGAAGACCACTTCAAGTGTGACTGAGCCTGTACAGTTGGCCTCTACACCTGGTATTACGCCTTTAAAGGTCCTTTTGGTGGGCTTAATCCTCGAGGGATCTATGCCCATTTTCCGCACTGTATCCTGGTAAAGCAGGTTCAGCCTGCTGCCGCCATCCATAAGGACTCTAGTGAGATGAAATCCGTCAATAATTGGGTCTAGAACCAATGCGGCGAAGCCACTGTGACGGGTGCTAGTGGGGTGGTCCCTTCGATCAAAGGTGATCGGGCAGGAGGACCATGGGTTGAACTTTGGGGCGACTGGCTCTATCGCGTATACGTCCCTTAACGCGCGCTTCCGCTCCCTCTTGGGGATGTGGGTTGCGTATATCATGTTCACCGTCCGCACTTGTGGGGGAAACCCTTCTTTCTCCTGTTGTTCGGTGGCCGGGGCTCCTCGTCGTCATCGCTATGCAGCCCCTTGTCTTCGTTTTCGGCGTTTAGCTTGCCTGCCTGCTTGAACACCCAACAATCCCTGTTGGTGTGATTGGCCGGCTTTTCGGGGGTGCCATGTATCTTGCATAAGCGATCGAGTATTCGGTCCAAACTGGACGGGCCCCTAGGATTCCTTTTGAATGGCTTCTTCCGCTGAACGAATTTAGAGCCTCTGAATCCGGCATTAACTGCCGTATCCTCAGCATTGTCGCCGTTAATGCGGCGCTTCCGCTTGGTTTGACGCGACCTGCCACCACTGTCCCTGGTGTCTGAATTACCAGGGTTTTTGGTTATATTGTTGCTACGAGCAAGCCAGCTGTCTTCTCCCGTGCAAAAGCGGGTCATGATTGTCGTGAGTGCTGCCATGGATTTCGGCTTTTCCTGTCCAAGGTGCCGGGCTAGCCACTCGTCCCGGATATTGTGCTTGAAGGCTGCTAGGGCCTCAGCGTCCAGACAGTCGACTATTTGATTTTTCTTTGTTAAGAACCGTGTCCAGAATTGCCTGGCCAATTCATATGGCTGCTGAATTACGTGGCTTAGGTCATCGGCGTCTGGGGGTCGCACATAAGTGCCCTGGAAATTGTCGAGGAATGCGGCTTCCAGGTCCTCCCAACAACTGATTGATCCTGTTGTCAAGCTGTTAAGCCAATGCCGAGCTGGTCCTTTAAGCTTGAGTGGGAGGTATTTGATGGCGTGGAAATCGTCGCCGCGGGCCATATGGATATGAAGGAGATAATCCTCAATCCATACCGCAGGATCTGTTGTGCCATCATATGATTCGATGTTTACGGGTTTGAAACCCTCGGGGATTTGATGATCCATTATTTCGTCTGTGAAGCAGAGTGGGTGTGCAGCTCCTCTGTACTGGGCTATATCATGACGTAGCTCCAGTGAGCCTTGTCTACTGTGTTTGGCCCTGCCGAATTTGTGGCCGACGTGACGGATGCCGTCTCGAGCCGTGGGGCGCCCACGCGATCCGTAGATCGATCTTGTTTGTTTAGCCTTGTCCTCCAACATATCTCGTAAGTCTGGCGCATAGTCCCGTGCCTTGGTACGGGGTGCGGCTTGAGTGGAGGGCCAAGAGGCCTCTCTGTCGTGGCTACGAGGTAGCCGGTCGGCCGCATAGAGTGCTTCCTCCTCTAATTGGGGTAGCAACCTGCGCTTTGGGTAGCTCTTGGAGGGGTGTTCGAGTTTATGCTCTTCGGCCGCAAGGACTTCAGTCCATCTGTCAACTAGCAAATCTTGATCAGCTCTGAGTTGTTGCTATTTTTTCTTGAGGCTTCTTTCCGTGGCCGTAAGCCTGCGTTGAAAACGCTCTTGCTCGACGGGATCCTCTGGCACGACGAGTTTGTCATCGTCGAGGCTTGCCTCGTCTTCGGAGGGAGGCATATAATTATCGTCCTTGACCTCTTTGACTGCTGCTCTCTCATGAGGGCAGGTTTCTCCATCCTCCTGTGCTAAATCTTGCTGGAGGGGGGTTTCTTCGGTGCTTTCCGGAGTGTTATGATCTCCCGTGCTGGAATCACCGTGTTTGTTTTCGCGGGATTTTGAGCGGCGCCGCTGACGTCGGCGCTTAGGCTGTTTCTTGGAGGGGTCATCCTCCGTTGTTCCATCGCCATCTCCCTCTTTTGGGGTGTCCACCATGTATATGTCATACGACGAGGTGGCTTTCCAGGGCCTAGCAGGCGCTGGTTCTTCATTATCTCCTTCATCGGTGTCCATACCGTCGATGTCTTCGTAGTCGAA
Organism: Triticum urartu; assembly: GCF_003073215.2. Classification (NCBI taxonomy): domain Eukaryota; kingdom Viridiplantae; phylum Streptophyta; class Magnoliopsida; order Poales; family Poaceae; genus Triticum; species Triticum urartu. The sequence continues at coordinate 415,722,245 of NC_053023.1, forward strand.
GTCGAGCATGTTGGTTAAGTCGTCGACAGTGGCTACAAAGTGGGTGGTGGGTGGGCTTTGAATTTCTTCATCGTCCGAATCCCAACCTCGCTGGCCGCAGTCCGGCCAGGGCTCTCCTGATAAAGAGAGAGACTTCAGTGACTTCAGAATATCGCCAAAAGGCGAGTGCTGAAAGATGTCCGCGACAGTGAACTCCATGATCGGCGCCCAATCGGATCTGATAGGCCGGGGCGCGGAGGGTTCGGAGTCCGGAAAGGAGTCCGGCTCCTTGGAGTCATGAGTCTCGCGGAGTGCGGAGCTGGTGTTCGGCTCAATCGCTGTTGGGATCGCAGCCCCCGAGGTGGCGTCCAACCACCCATCCTCGATCGGCGCAGTTGGCTCCGAATTAGGGAACGGAGCCGATGCGGGTGCGGCCTCCAGGGCACTGTTCGGCGGCAGAGTTAGATCATGCTCGTCGGGACAGTGCGGCGCGCTCGGCAGTGGCTCGAATCCGTCGAAGATTAAGTCCCCGCGGATGTCAGCAGTGTAGTTAAAACTTCCGAATCTGACCTGACGGCCAGGGGCGTAGCTTTCGATCTGATCCAGATGGCCAAGTGAATTGGCCCGCAGTGCGAAGCCGCCGAAGACGAAGATCTGTCCGGGGAGGAAGGTCTTACCCTGGACTGCATCGCTGTCGAAGATCGTAGGGGCCATCGGGCCTGACGGCGACGACACAGAGGAACTCTCAATGAAAGCACCAATGTCGGTGTCAAAACTGGCGGATCTCGGGTAGGGGGTCCCGAACTGTGCGTCTAGGCCGGATGGTAACAGGAGGCAAGGGACACGAAGTTTTACCCAGGTTCGGGCCCTCTTGATCGAGGTAAAACCCTACGTCCTGCTTGATTAATATTGATGATATGGGTAGTACAAGAGTAGATCTACCACGAGATCAGAGAGGCTAAACCCTAGAAGCTAGCCCATGGTATGATTGTTGATGTGTATGTCGTCCTACGGAGTAAACCCCCCCGGTTTATATAGACACCAGATAGGGTTAGGGTTACATAGAGTCGGTTACAATGGTAGGAGATCTGAATATCCGTATCGCCAAGCTTGCCTTCCATGCCAAGGAAAGTCCCTTCCAGACACGGGACGAAGTCTTCAATCTTGTATCTTCATAGTCCTGGAGTCCGGCTGAAGGTATAGTCCGGCCATCCGGACACCCCCTAATCTAGGACTCCCTCAGTGCCTCTCCCAATGCTCCACAATGTAGTAGAGGCTGGCTCTTGCATGAGAGCCCACTTCTCCACTTCTTCCTTGCCTCTCTTTCCTCCACATATGCAAAAATGCCATGTAAAGCGCACTATTGTACTTACTTTTACTTGCTCCTACAGGTGCTTAAGCTTGCCACATAGGCATAAAGTCTGATGTGGCAAGTTAATCAAGAAGAGAGAGACTAGTTTGGTGACCCAAGGAAGAAACGGTGCTAAGCGCGTGTACCTAGGTGAAAAGACAATTTTTAGTCTATAGCTAATTAAATGAAGCAAACTTAGCAACACCATTTCATTGGAAGAGGTCACTCCTTGGCAAATGCAATAAATACTAGTACTCCCTGTGTCCCATAATATAAGAATGTTTTTGGCACTACACCAGTGTCAAAAACATTCTTATATTATGGGACGGAGGGAGTACGAAGAAAGAGATAGAGAGGAGTAAAAAAAATACACTTATAGCCAACCTTATAGCCAACCTTGTTGTAGTATGAGTGACTAAGTGATGACTATGTATGACATGCCAACATCAGATAGCCTAACGCACCGTGTTAAATCTCCAAGGGCGCGACCGTGCGAGCGATGAGACGGTCATGGTAGGCGCGACCATGATACGGGCTACTGGTAGCCCTTGGATCTGAGATCAAACGGACGCATGCTAAGTTGCTAAAAATTTGCAGAATAACCCTCCAGGATAGGATAATCACCCATAGGTCTAGAATCACGCCATGCAACCATTCGATCTCAGATCCAAGGGCTCTCGGAAGCCCGTATCATGGGAGAATGGAATGCCACTACCCTGCCATTCGCACGCTGGCAGTTCGCTCCTACTCGTCCCCGCACGTCCTTCAATACTACGGCGGTTCGCTCCTAGTTGCCTCGTCCATTCAGCAGTTCCACTAATCCTAACCCTCCTCCCAAATCCATGGCGTCCCAAATCTCCACGATGGGCGGTGAGTACAAGGTTAGAACCATCACCGGCGATGAGTTCGACGTCATCTACACCCGTTCTTCCACGACGGTGAAAGGATGCCTTTCTCGCTTCAGACGCATGTTCGAAAACTCAGATGATGAGTGGGTCGCTGGGCTAGATGTTGAGTACACCACAGTCCCGGGACCAGAGAAGGATCTAAAAGACGAAGAGAGGAAGAAGCCCGCCGTGATCCAGGTTTGCGTACATAACGTTTGCTTGGTCTACCACATATGCCATGCCGACGTTGAGTGCCAGGATTTTAAGAACTTCCTCAAGGACAAAACAGTGAAATTCGTTATTGTAGACTTTAAGAACGACTTGGATGTCTTGCGTCGGATAGGTCTCGTTGTAGGCAACCCCTTCGACCTCCAGAAGAATCGGCTGGTGTCCTCTCGTCAGCCTTCAATGCTGACCCTGGCAAGAGCCATGGTTCATCCTTCGTACGGTAAACTAGAGAAACCTCCATACACATTTCATCGTCATACATGGCAGCAGAATGTACTAGATATAGACCACATCCACTACGCTGCAATGGATGGCTACCTTTTCTTCAATATCTACAAGGGTTGGATGAAGAGCAATAGCCAAGTGTGCGGTTCAAGCAAAGAAGTATCGGCCAAGAGGAAGAGGGACAAGGACGAAGTCGAGGACGTGGACGAGGACTCTGAGTAAGGTGGCAGTGTCGTTGCTCATGGTGGTTCTAATGCAGTGTCTACCGGAATAGTTGCAAAGTTTAATTTCAGGTGTGCTTAATTTAATTTGAGGGGTGTGTTGTGCTGAGCCCCTAGCAGAACTATGTTATGTTTCTTCTCGTTACTTTAACTCTTTAGTATGTACATACTAGTATTTCTTACATTTTATCTTTTAGTTGGTATAGTACTACCACTCGTTTCTTCACATTATATACGTACAATATATATGGCCAACATCATATAGCCAGCAGTTTAGTTGTCAAAGAATTTCAGGGTGCTTAGTTTTGTCAAAGAGTTCCAGGATGCTTAGAGGGTGCTTGGATCCAAGGGACTTATTTTAGTTTGACTAAAAATAGTCTCTTTAAGAGGCTAAAGTTCCAAGCACCCCTGACTAAAGAGGGGCTAAAACAGTCTTGAGACTAAATTTTTTTAGTCAGGGGTACCCCTACTAAAATGTGGATTAGTCCTCTCTCTACTCATTTAACTCCTCTCCTTTAACACATGCGAGTTCTGGATTGGAGGGTTTGGAGGATAATAAATGCTCATTAACTTGATTTTAGCATTTTTAGTATTTGGATCCAAGCATGGGTGAGGCTAGCATGTTTTAGTCCCACTACTTTTAGTCATGGGACTAAAACGTATCCAAGCACCCTCTTAGTTTTATTTGAGGGGTGGGTTGTGCTGGACACCATTATTGTGACTAGCCTTTTTAATAGTACTATATGCATAATTTGGCGACGAGCACTCTCTATATGTACCACCTTTTTTTAGTTTTAAGTTTTGCTCCATGGCGCAATCCATCGATACTACTGCTGTACAAAAGTATACATTTTTTAAAAGGCTAGAGGGCGGGGCAGTCTAGCTTGGTCGGGTTCACAAGAGGCGAGGGCCTTTGTGATTTGACAGCTCATTACTGCTGGAAGGTGGGGCCTTGTGATTTGACTGCTCGTATAAATGCGCCGACGACCTGATCGAAGAGGAGCAAAGAACCGTGCGGTATACTCAAGTTTTCCACTGGAGTAGTACTGCGACGGAGGAGCACAAAACACGGCAGCCTAGTGCCATATGGCGATAAAAATGATCTAATTTGCTAGTCATCTCATTGTTAGCATCGTTCTATTCATTGCCTAAAAAACCATTGTTCTATTCATGGCTCGCAGAGAATGTGACACATGCGGCGAAACATCCGAAGCAAAAGATGAAACACAGGAGCAAAAGAAGAAGGAAGATTATCACCCCAAATGATCTAATTCGCCGCGGAGTCGTAACTTCTTCTTCATCTCCTCCACGACCTCCATCTCCTTGCGCGTCTCCTCCGCCATCTTCTTCATTCTGTCCATGACGCGGGATTTCTCGACGCAAGCCTTCATCATCTGTTCCATGGCCGCATTACGTACCTTGACAGCAGCCGGGTGCTCGATGCGGAGCTTCGCCAACTCCTCCTTCTGTTCCATGACGAGGGCCTGCAGCATCTTCATCGAGGAACTACTATTCTCATGCAGCTTCTTCCAGCCGACGTTCTTCTCCTTCAACAGGTCGATCTCGTGGCAGAGCTTCGCCTTGTCCTCCTGAAGTCGCGGGATTTCGCCAGTCGCCTTCTTCTCCGAGGCAATGCTCTTCTTCAGCAACATCACCAAGCCGGCGGTCAACTCCCCCTGCTGATTGAGCTCAGCGGGCATGTCGTCGAGGCTCTCCTTCAGCAACTCCATCAAGCCTTCGATGAACTCCTTCTGCTTATTGAGGTGCTTATTGAGCTGATCGGGCATGCCGTCGAGGGATAACGACTCCAGCTCCGCCGGCTCGGCATGTTCGCCTCCGCAGCTAGGGCGCTCCTGGGAGCCATCGCCTGCCCGTGAGAGATCTTTCGAGGTCTCTGCGTGGCGGCGAGCCCTCTTTTTTTCCACAGCCTTGGTTGCCGCTCCCTTGTTACGAGTAGTTCTCGACCTAGAGCTCTGCTCACCGACCATGGCAACGTCGGACGAAGAAGAAGTACTTATGAGGAGGAAAGGTAGAGTAATTTTCGGTTAGGTAGTTCCCCTTTTTATAACCTAAGTACTAGCACTAGTACTAATACCTGCATAGTGGGAACACGTTCAGGTTTGGTACGTACTAGTAGGTGCGAGAAGGCTTTCGAATGTGATGGGAACAAGGTAAAGATTAATTGATGGTTTTGGTTTCGAGGCCCGAAACGGCCCCCGATGAGTTTAGCGAAACATAAATTTCAAGTACTACACTGCTCAAATGCGTAAATATTATGTTACTGTCAAAAATTGGCACAAAATACGAAGGAGACCAATGGAAGTACTACTAGCAACCCACGATTTAACTACTCTCATGCACGCAGTGGAGTAATAATGTCTTTCTTCCGCCCTCACGTCCACTCAATTTGCATGCGCTGTATTAATTGACCATCAATGAAGTGAACGACTTTACACGCGTCAAATTATCACATGGGGTGGATCTTGGTACAAAATTGCGTCCGCCCATGTACCCGCGTGTGCGTGCGAGGGAATGAGTGCGTGCATGGCGTGCGTGCACATCTTCGCTTCGTGCATATACCGCCAATATGGCTCAGGGAGGACGAGTACATTCTTCTGGAACCAGCAGCACATCACTGTGATCAATCCACGCAAGGAGGTCGCAACAACGCCTCCACATGTGCCACGTGGCTTCATGAACTGTAAGAGAGACACTGTGTAGCGTTCCATTGGTATTCTAATTTACGTGTTTTGCACATACTCGAAGTACTATTAAGGTACACGTGCATTGCACACATCAGATTTTGCAACCAAATTATGAATAAATACCACACTATAGCATGTAAGCTCTGAGTCATATATGCCTAATGTAGCCCTTCGTTTAATTCTTATAGTTCATCTCATTCAAAATCAATTAGTTTTTATAAAAAAGCTAAGAACACAGGAATAGGAAAAACATGGGATTATAGTGGAATGTCGTCTTGAATCCTACAGGAATGTACGAGTGTTTGATTGTGCATAGAAAAAATGCAGAATTCTTTCAAAGAGGTTTGAGTGGATGGGATGTTTCCGATGAAATCTAGTGCAAATGAATCATATGGAAAAATTCCTATGGTTTACAATCCTACGAATCAAACAACCAAGATAGGAAAAATTCCTAATGATTAGAATCCTCCAAAATTCCTTTGAGAATCCTTTGAATCAAAGAAGCCCTTAATCTATTTTGTGATTCATGGAATTGTGCGTTGTAAAGCATAAAGTAAAAACAAATACTGGCAATTCAACTAGAAAAAAAGTTTGGGCAGTTATGATACGGTAGATTCTAGAACAAAAGAGGACCACTGTTGTTTTGAGGTTTGTGCATTATGCTTAAGTTCAACCATGGAGTCTGCTAGATTGTACATGTGGCAAAATCCGGTGGGGGCTTGAAGATGGTGCGAGGGGCTGAGTGGAGGGAGACTATGAAGGAATGCACAAGTGCGAGATCGATATTTAGAGAGAGGGGGCGAACACGTGCGCTGTTGCGCGCAGTGGCGGAGCCATGAAAAATAAATGAGCTAGGGGGCCAAGCATTGCTAATCCTTTACGTGGAGGGTCAATTCATGAACTTAAACCATTTTTATCAACAATTGTCTAATGATCACATTGATATTAGCCTCGATATATAGTGATGTTAGGGGGGAGGGGGGCAGGGCCCTTACTGCCCCCTGTCTTTGCCATTGTGCATGCACCTGAGAGATGAAGTGGAAGGCATGGATGATGAGAGGGGGACGTTGGATATATAATTAATGTGGGTGTATTAGCTATATATGTTAATCCTATATAGAGAGGTATAGATTGATCGATATGGATGTGGGAAAGAGGGTGAGACCTCACTGGATATATCGATTGATCGGTTTGTGTGGAAAACTATGAAAGACCTAGCTATATACACACATACATAGAGGAACATCGATCGTTGCGCATGCACGCGTGAGAGAAAAAGAATGCCCGATATGATGGAGAGGGGGATGTGTGTGGGTGTGTGCCTTCATGGGAGACCGACCTGAAGAAAAAGATTGCATGCGTGCGATGGATAATGCCGACTGGTAGTGTGTGTGCATGCATGCACAAGAGAAAGTTAGTGGTACAATTATAAAGAGAAGACTACTGTGTGGGTGTAAAAGAATAGGTGAGCTCATAATCAATGTAAAGTTGAATTCAAATATTTGAATAAGAGATCCTGATGTTTGAACTGAAACCCATGCATGCATGAATATAACGGAGATCTGCGTGGTGTGGTTTGGAAACGAGCATGTTGTAATGTATACACACTGAACAAGGTCAGACTGATTTGAATTTGAGATACCGATGGCAGACACCATTTGGCCACGTCGCATCCGTGCATGGACACACTATTCTAATTGGAGATGATGGGCGGCTTTTGCATCACATATCTATATCTATACCCCCTATATATATTATTTTTATATTTTTTTATATTGTGTGTGGGTAACTTTAACTTTGAAAGATAGTCTTTGGATGAGGCGAATCCGATGGTCCAAAGATGGCAAATTTGAGCACTACTGGCTGTTGGATATCATCTAGATTCCACCAAATTTTGCCACATGTATAATCTAGAAGACTCCATGGTTGAACTTAAGCATAATGCACAAACATCAAAACACAAGCACTACTTATTTGTTCTAGAATCTTCCGTATCAGAATTTCCCAAATATTTTTATACATGATTTGCCATCATTTGTTTTTTACTTTATGTCTTACGATGCACAATTCCATGAATCTTAAAATAGATTAGCTTTCTTATAAAAACTAGATGATTTTGAATGAAATGAGCTATAAGAATTAAACGAACATCTACATCATGCATATATGACTCAAAGCTTGCATGCTATAATGTGGTATTTATTCATAATTTGGTTGCCAAATCTCATGCGTGCAATGCACGTGTACCTTACTCTAGTCTAAATGGTGTTTGTGTGTGTGTGTTGTGCGTGTTGAGGTGCAAATTGTCTTTTTTTGGGGTACACGTTAAGCTTGTTCTTCTGAAATTTCAAGCCGCGCCTTGTTATGCCGAAAATTCAAGCTAGCGTCTCTGTCTATCATGCTGCGAAACTCCCGCCTCTTCAACCCGTGCCTTGTTAGCCCGAAATATTTAAGATATATCTTTGTCTCGTTGTGCTCCGACAACTCCCTCCATCTCAACCCGTGCCTTGCTATTTCGAAATTACAACGCGCGTGAAAACTTCCACCTCCTGTGAAATCCCGACACGCGAAATGCCCGTGGTAGCCCTGAACCGAAAGAACCGCCTCAAATCGGTGGGGGTACTTTCGTAACTTACCCGACATTTCGGACAAGAGCGTCTCTAAGCCATGGTTCCCCAGTGCCATCCCATTCGCCCACCCATTCGTACACTGAGGACGCGAAAACCCGTGACGAAACCCCACACCCTGCTCCGTCCGCCACCCAGCCGGAGCCTCTTCCCCGATGACCTCGTCCACAGCAACACCTCGACGTCCCTCATCCACCGTACCAGATGAGGATCCGTCGTCGATCTCATCGTCCCGCCGGTTCAGCCACCCCGTCCTCCACCTCCAAGGAGCTGCCCCGACGTCCCCTCGTCTTTCGCGCCACCTCCATTCCCACACCGCCGTCTTCACCTGCACCACCGGAAGAGCATCATCATCACCGTTTCCTCGGATGAAGCTGCGGTCTAATCGGCGCCACCAAAGAGGTTGTAAACTAATCACCGCATCTTCTTGATTCGATCTCACGGTGCTGCCGGCGCTCGGTCCCGAGCCGACACGGCCTGACTCCATCCACGGCGGCGTCGCCGGCCACTTCCTCCACGGCCTCGCTCCCTCGGCGGCGACGTCCACATCAGTAGGAGCTGCTGCTACTTTAGCTCTCCCTCGCGCTGCTGCTCTGCTCTTTTCTCTCGGCCCCCCGCCTGGTCTGCTCTTGCTATTGCTCTTGCTCACACTGCTGCTCTCGCTCTTGCTCTTGCTTGCGATGCTGCTCTGATTTAGCTACACTTCAGTCGAGTGAATCGACTTTTGGGTCAGTCAATTTTCAGGGGGGGGCTCGCCGGGGTGAAGGAAGAACCAGCCGCAGCGGGGAGGGGGCTCGCCGGAGAGGTACCCCACTATCTATCTTAGGGTTCAGGATGGGGGCGGTGGTCACCAGCGGTGGTGGGGCATTGGCGTGGCGGTGGCATGGGGATCGCCGGAGAAAAAGCTCGGCACGGGGGGGGGGGCTAGAGGGATGGCCGAGGCGGCAACGGACCGGCGGGGGGGAGTGTTTTCGGGGCGGGCTGGGCGGCGCACCGCCGGCCGCGGGCGGCGGGGGGCTGCTGTTTGGCCGGTGGTGGCTAGTGGCTCAGGGGGGTGGAGGTTGAAGATGAACCGCATGCCCTGGATTTCGTTTCCAACGGCTGCAAAATCGACTGACCAGAGATGAAAAAGTCAGTCGACTGATGTGTAGCCTCACCTTGCTAGTGCGTTCAGTTTCGACAGCAAAATTCAGTTTCGACAGTTAAGTTCAGTTTAGACAGTTAAATTCAGTTTCGACAGTTAAGTTCAGAGATGAGCGGCTGATGTATTTTACATCTAGCACTTTGTGGTTATGTATTTTACGTCATGTATGGGAGATGCTATTAGAATTCCACTCAGGTTAACGTTGTTCATTGTCTCTCTTGTCCTGCTTCAGCCTCGGCGTCGTACAACTCACCGGAGCTGCTCCAATGATGAAACCCTCCATCACAGCGGAGCAGTACCTCGGGCTCCATCTCCAGATGCCTAAGATCTTCTTCCCCTCCTTCGACAGCCAAGTCAGCCGGAGCATCCTCACCGGCCAACCCAATCACGTTGAGATCGACATGGCTTCGCCAAAGAGGTTGTACACTTGTTGCATCTCTTTTTTACTGTACATATTATATATATTGTCCACTGAGCACTCGTAGTAACGGGAAATACGATTATTTTATCCTACTATATGACAAGCAGTGAGGTACCAGGCAACTTAGCTATCCATGATGGACTCTCTTGAACGAGATCATTATTTATCTCTCTGCGTTTGAGCTGTGCATTTGTTGATGGGCCTGGGACTTGAGCTAGTATGGCAGTGGCCTGGGTCCAAAGTAATAGAAGTAGCACAAAAACATTTTTTTAGTGTAGGATTTTCCTTGCTCAAGCCTGCCTACTAGAATCGCCAATGCTTGAAAGGAAAAGTGAATGAAAAACATCAGAATTGGAAAGTTTCCTATGGTACTACTTTTCATGAATTTGGTGCAAAGGAATGGAGCAAAGGAATACTGCAGGATTTGTTCCTTTAGTGTCTCCTTGAAATAAAAACCATAGGAATTCTAATTTCCACTTCTCCTCCTTTACATATTCCTATTCATCAAGCACAAGACTAAGAGATAGTAGCATAATAGCATTATAACCGTACATTTTCTTGTGATTTGACTTAATCTCCCCATGCTTTTTTGCATCCTGTGATCTTCCAATTGTTGTGAATCAAACACCCAGATTGGCAGAAATCCTGTGTTTTTAAATTCTCTGTTTTGCACATGCATTCCTATCCTATTCCTATCTATTTCCTATCCCTGCATTGTTAGAATCCTCAAATTCAAACAAGCCCTTACTCAATTACTTCTGTTACAGATATGTGTCAAAGAAAACCTTGTGTGGTTTGTCCTGCTCCTGCGGCGCTGTGTTCCACCCCAGCTCAGCTGCTCCAACAACGGAAGGGTTCACCATAGCAGGGATCCGCTCTGCAGACTGTCTTTCGCCGCCTCAGATCTTCTTCCCCGCCGCCGGCAGCCATGGCAACTGCATTACCATCATCAACTGAGCAGATGACCTTGAGGACTACACGGGTCCGCAAGAGAGGTCACACTCTTCCGTGTCTGCTTACGTTATGTGTCGCTTAATATGATGACACACTACATTATCCTCATGTTCACCTATTAGACTCCGAGTCAGGTCCAAACTAATGCTGAAACTTGAGTTTTTAAATGGTTGTGGGGTACATACTGGGGCAGCAATTAGTACTATCTGTCTACTATCTGGTTAATCTCCGGTGTCTACTATGAGTTTCATGTTGGGTGCAAACAAACATTAAAGGAGCCATTATCTGTATTTTTTTAACTAAAGCTATTATCTGCCTGCTATCATTGGTTTTGGGTCTATCCACAGTTTGCTACCATCACTCTGGATTTGTGCATGCACTCCTTACATAATCTCACTATGTTTTATTCCTATGCATGCCAGTTTTTGTACTCAATGGAACTGATCATGTAGAGCAAAAGAGACGAGCCTTGCGTGTCAATAAAATTTCATGCAGACGTCGTTCCATGGTGGGTGCAAAGGCAGCCCCCCTCCACCCATTTAAGATCGTAATCAAGAGGAAGATAACTGTTTTGAGGGGGATTCAGAAGGAGAAGACCACTCCTATTTACCCCATGAGGTCTTCGCTCTAACTTGGCATGCTGATGTTGGTAATATCATGCATATGGTGCCTTGCATTGCTTACTGTATACATTAAAGATGTCATCTGCTTAGTTTAAACATGCTTTGTGTCAATGCCATCTGTTTAGTTTCTTTATCATATATGTGAATCATGAAATGCCATCTTGTCTAGCCAGGCATCATATATGTGAATTTTGCAATGCCACCTTGGTTAGCCAGTCATCTTATATGTGAATTATATCATGCCATCATTTTTTATTACGTGTTAAATTTGTCAACAATTTTAGTACATTCAATTACTCTTCCTGTCTATTAGCCATTCGGCACGGTCATGGAAAAATCTGGAGTGGAAACAAGGTCTTCAAAGCAGACAATGCTATCTGACGAAGTGCATGTCTTGCTGGTTACCGATAGCTCCTCAGAGGAGGATTCAGAGACAGATGACCAGTCATATCCCCCCCGAGGTGCATGCCCTAACTTGGCAGGGTTATGTTGCTCATATCGTGCATATGGTAGCCTGCATTGGTATGTCATTTGCTTAGTTTAGACATGCTTTGTGTGAAAGCCACCTGTTTAATGTCTAATTACCATATATGTGAATTATGCAATGCCATCTTGTTGCAAGACATTATATATGTGAATTATGCAATTAATCCTGTTGCAGGGCACTACGTATGTGAATTATGCAATGCCATGCTGTTTAGGCAAGCGTCATATATGTAAATTATATCATGCCGTCCTTTTTTTTGTATTTCTCATTGCTTTTGTCGACAATGTTTGTATATTCAATTGCTCTTCCTATGCATCAGCCATTTGAATTGGCGATGGAGAAATCTGGAGTGAAAACAAGGTCTTCAGAGAAGACAATGCTACCTGCTGAAGCAGATATCTTGCTGGTTATAGATAGCTCTTCAAAGGAGGATTCAGAGGCAGATGACCAGTCCTTTATCCCCCTGAGGTGTATGCTCAAACTTGGCAGGGTTATATTACTCATATAATGCATATGTTGTATTGCAATGCTTAGTTTTTACATCGTATACACAATATTGAATGCCATCTCCTTAGTTGACACATCATATATGCGATTGCCCTCTGCTCACTTCCTTAGTATATAAATCATATATTTGAATTATGTCATGCCATGATGTTTACATAGACAACATGTATCTGAATTATAGCATGCCAACCCATTTTCTAAAGACATAATATAGTTATATCATCTTATCCTATTTACATAGTCATCATATTTTAAATTATGTCATTCTATCCGTGAATTATATCATGCCATCATGTTTCCATCGATGGCATGTTTGTGATTTATGGCATGCCAATCACTTTAATAGACACATCGTATAGTTATATCATGTCATCCTGTTTACATAGTCATCATATTTTGAAGTATGTCATTCTCTCCTATTTAGTTAGCCATCATACATGTGAAATTGTGTCATGCCATCCTGTTTAATTAGCCATCATATATGTGAAATTATGTCCTGCTATTCTATTTGCTTAGACAACATAAATGTGAATTATTCATGCCCTGTTTTCTTTCCCTACTATCAATTGCACCTGTCTATCCTACAATGTTTGTACAATCAATTACTTTTCTTGTTTATCAGCCATTTCAATTGGAGGCAGTGATGGCAGTATCTATGGGAGTATAAACACGGTCTTCAGAAAAGATCATGCTACCTATCAATGCAGATAGAACCACGGTTGTACTTGCCCAAGAACCAGCCCCACCACACATAACCCACACTCATGCAGATTGTACCCCTACCCAGTTGGACAGAGAACCAGCTACACCCCTTCTAACCCCAACCCCAGCAGATAGACACCCAGTTCCCGTTGACACAGCACCGTCTCCACCACAGAGCACCCAAACATGAGCAGTTAGTAAGGCGACTGCAGTGCCAAAATCACGAGGACCACCACTCTGAACCCGAAGTCAATGCTAAAGCAGAAGAAGAATTGTTCTCAGGTTAGGTTCCGTAGCTATGGTTCATACTACTTTGCTCTTGCATCAATGTATTTACTGATACCAACTAATTTCAAATTTGAAGGATGCAATTGAAACTCCAATAGCGCAAAAGGTATGTTTTAAACCTGTTTCTTCAATGTGTTTGGCTGATTGCTGTTGTAACTTGCTCTATGTTGATTTTAGTTTCAATTGAATAAACAATTATGTTCTCATGCCATGCACATTACAAGTGTTGTTATTGCTGTGTAGTTTCCCACACTTATATTCTGTCTATGCTACTTTGTCTTAAATAGATATGATTCGAACTGTATCTATCTTGATTTGGCAACATAAACTAGAATGATATAGACCATACAGTGACCATACTACATAGATATATGTTTGTTTCATGCTGTTATCCTGTCCACCTTACTACTGAACTGGTTTACCAAAATGAGTTTCATATACTACATTGTAAACCTGAGATGTGTTTGTTTGTTTCTCTTTTCGAACACGGATAAAATATTGGAGAAGAGTACCATGTTATGCAATGGTAAAGGAAGTAATGTAGATAAGGTTCAAGATAGTGAGACATCCCTGTTGGTCTCCAAGAAAGCTGATAAAAACTATATTGAAGACACTGAGACAACCCCAAAGTCCTATCTTGATGTAGCGATCGAGTTACTGGCTACCACTGCTGGCACCAGCTCTTCGAACTCGTTGCCTGAATCAGTTCGGCTTCTTGAGTCTCAACTTCAAGTTGAAAGACATTGATCAGATGTTATGCGACAGGAAGCCGAAGGACTGAGGAAGTCCCTGCAGAATTCAGATGCATACTTTCTGGTGCAACAGCAAGCGCTGGAGGACTTAAGCGCCAAACAAGAGAAAGTTAATAAGCTTGCTAAGCATCTTGCCAGCATTATGGGTACCCATGATATTGTTTCTTGAGCTCTTCTGAAGTGGTTTCAGTTCTGGACTTATTTTGCTGCGGCGTTTATATGCTGTTGTGTTCCCTATATTTGCACTGGTGGCCAACTTTGATGCCGAGTGGATGTAATATGTGTAATAGCCGTGATAGCCTAGTGTAAGTTGCTTGCTTATTTATTTCCTTGTTGTCTTGTTTATTTGTTTGCTTGTAGTCAGTGCAGTTCTTTTTCTGCGGTTTGCTAGTGGCTGCAATAACCTATTTTTAAAAACTAGGCCACAATAACCATGGGCTAATATTTACTGTAGTGACACTAGGCCTCCTACGGGCCGTAGAAACAGTGGGCCTTCTACGGGCCATATAAACAGTGGGCCTTCTACAGGCCGTAGAAGCAGTGGGCCTTCTACGGGCCGTAGAAACAATGGGCCTTCTACGGGCCGTATCATCAATGGGCCTAATACGGGCCGTATGATCGATTGGCCAAACATGGGCCAAACAGACTGCATTCTGGCCGTAAACGGGCTAGACTTGGAATAGTCCGTTCATGGGTCGACCATAATGAGCCATCATTAATAAGCTGTATTTGATGACGCTATGAAAACGGCCCAATGTATTAACGGACCACAAACGAGCCGACTGTAACCACGGGCTGAATTTGGCCCACAAGCAGAACATGACAGTAACGGGACGTAAGTAAAAGAATGCTGGAAAATAGCCCAAGAATAAATGGGATCTGAGAAGGCCGAGAGATAACATGGCCTGGAAATGGCCCAACGGAATAACGGGCCGTTAATGGGTATAAAGTGATACACTATTCTTTACGGGCCAGTTTCACCACGGGCCGTTAATGGGTGTAAAGTGATACACTATTCATTACGGGCCAGTTTCACCACGGGCCGTTAATAGGCCAAGAGTTACATAGGGCCTCATATGGGCCGAAAGACGTCATGGGCCATACATGAGCCAGAAGTGAAAACAGGCTGGAATCATATTGGATGGCCCAGATGACGCTACTGGGCCTAATACGGATAGGGTGTAACGGGCCTTGGGTTTGCGGGCTGTAAATGGGCTATATGCAAACAGGCCGTTAACATGCTTTCCATGGGCCGGCCCGCCACCTTTTGACCAAGTCAAATGGGCCGGCCTTTTCACAGGAATGGGCCTCTATTGGGCCGTGCCACGTGTAGACGTATCATAGGCGCCTTCTGTCCAATGAGTGATGACATCTGTCCCAGCGATGAGCCGACACATGTTTCCTCCAGCCAATGATGATTTTACACGTTGAAAATCCCCATTGGTCGGGGCTGTTAACGGGTTATCGGATCCAAAACCCGACCCGATAGCTTAACGGCATTCTGTTACGGTGGATGCCACATGTCGGTCACCCTTGACGAAAGCACTTCTGTGATGCGCGATTTATCGTCATGGAAGTGGACACTTCCGTGATGATAATTTTGGTGATGTCATGGAACACTTCTACGACAGCACAGGTATGACTATCTTAGTTCTGTCATAAATTTGTCATGGATGTACATGCATGACAAAAAATGTGACCTACTGTGACAAACACGTATCATCATGGAAGTGTATTTTTTTATAGTGTATAGACACCGGAAGGGCCTAGGGTTGTATAGAGTCGGTTTACAGAGGAAGGAAACTATACATCTGGACGCCAATCCTGCCATCCACGTAAAGGAGAGCCCTATCCGGACACGGGAGATGGCCTTCTACCTTGTATCTTCATGGCCCATTAGTCTGGCCCATATCTGATAGCCCGGACACCCGAGGACCCCTTAATCCAGGACTCCCTCAGCGAGCCTCGGAGGATAGGCGTGAGGAAGACGGGCGCATCGCTGTCGAGCGACACCCCGACGACCACCGCCGAACCAACGGGTGCGATGGCCCCAACGTCGATGAGCCTGCACTCGGTATTGGCGTGTGCCTACCTTTCGAGGTTGGGTGATTTGCCTTTACTCGAGAGCTGTGGCAAGTCTGTTGGCCATCCGTTCTCATGTTCGAACCAGAGATACCTGAGAAGTACAATGGAGGGCTGAACCCGACAGAGTTTCTGAGCATCTACACCATCGCTGTTCAGGCTGCTGGGGGAAGAGATGAGAAGGTGTTCGCCAACTACTTCCCCTTGGCTCCCAAGTCCAATGTGAAGTCTTGGCTGATGCACCTGCCGGAG